>NC_081182.1:165326154-165516127 GCF_029867415.1 Vicia villosa
CGTTAGATCACTAACTTCAAAGATAAATATCTGAATCCAATCACAATCACACTTGCACCTCTTCAGGTAATCCCTTCTCATTCTTTCAAAATCAAAGTCAAAATTCTACTGTTTTGAGTACAAAATCGAACCTTGCTTTTATATCCGGTGAAAGGATAGATTTTTAAAGGAAATAGGATAAAGACCTTACAACTCAGGGTAGACCTCCTAGTTTGCTTGCTCAAATCAAAACAAACAAAATTCTCATACACTGTTGATTTTTCAAAACTTTCAAAAAAGACAATACTTTGTATACATCCAAACACGGGTTATTACAAAGTTAACGTTCTTTTCAAAACATCTTTCGAAAGATAAACAAGCATTTTGTATACATCCACACACGGATCATTACAAAATTCAATTTACAAAGGTATTTGAAACCACATATGAGCAATTTCAGAGCAATTGAAAAGTGATCGAAAAACAAGTGAGCTAAGCAAACTTAAGAGCCCATGGATAACCATGGATACAAAGGGTGCTAACACCTTCCCTTTGTATAACCTACCCCCTTACCCAGAATTTCTTAAAGGTCTTTTTTCTGTTTCTTTTATAAACCTTTCCTTAATTGGATAAAATAAAAGGTCGGTGGCGACTCTGTGAATTTTCAAAAATGCGAAAGCATTAAGCGACAAAAAAGAGTCAGTTCACGTATCTCTACAGATCAGAGGTATGGCCCGGTATTAAAAAAAATCGGAGGTCCACAGAACTGGCGACTCTGCTGGGGAGATACTTTCAAAAAACAAAATGTTTTCAAAAGGGGTTACCTTAAGAGAATAGATCACTTCGATGTTTTCAATTGATTGACTTGATTGCTCTATTTTTCAAAGGCTTGCTTGGGTATTTTGCTTGTGTGAAAGATTCTAACCCGAATCTCGAGATACCTTAAGTATATGACAATAGACCAAGGAAACTGTACGGCATGTACCGATACGGTTGATCTGGTAGTCATCGTTAGTGCGATACTTTGGTTTATACTGATGTCCCTTGAAAACGATCAAGGAGTATATTAGGCTTCCGAAATGTCATTAAACACTAATTTGTCTTAGAACCTTTTTAGTTGAACTTGACTTGTGGCCTATTAAGTGGCTAGCTTTGAAATTGATCGAAGTTAGTTATCCTCGAGGAATATTTTGATCGGCCGCTCGAGCGCCGTATTGAGATGTTACTTCCAAGGATCATAGAACCCGAATCCTATTCTAGGACAGGTTTTAACCAACTCAACTTCAGTGGGGAGGGTATCACCTATCAGCTCCATGCAAGCCTTTAAACCTAAGGCTATTGTTTGATTTGTTTTTGTGTGCCACATGTTTGCATCATAAGCATATCATTTTTTGCACCAAACACTTCAAGGATCAAAGAGTTTACCTTTGTTTTTGCAGGTAATGGCTCCCGCCACCAAAGATTACATCCGAATCAACATCTCAACGGTACCATCTGAACTAAAAGACTTAGTGTCAGAATTCCCCAGGAATGTTCAATTCACTGAAAGCATGGTCACCTACTCCATTTGGTTACCTCAAAATTTGAAGAAGACATGATACGGGTCCTGTTCCAGTTCTTTGACCCTGAACATCATTGCTTTACCTTTCCTGATTACCAGTTGGTACCCACTTTGGAAGAATTCTCTGAACTAATGGGATTGCCTGTTCGAAATCAATTACCTTTCACTGGTTTAGAAAGGATTCCAAAACCTGAAGTCATTGCTGCTGCTTTACATCTGCGGAAATCAGAAATCGAGTCCAATTGGGAAACAAAGAGTGGAGTTAAGGGTTTACTTGCCAAGTTCTTATTGGAAAAGGCTCGACTACTGCTAGAAAACAAAAGTTATCCAGCTTTTGAGGAAGTTATGGCACTTTTGATCTATGGGTTGGTTTTATTCCCAAATCCCGACCAGTTCATAAGTGTACACATCATCAACCTTTTCCTAATCCGTAACCCGGTACCAACATTGCTGGGAGACATTCTACATTCTCTACACACTCGTACCATGAAGAAACGAGGAACTCTCATGTGCTGTATACCACTACTGGCTAGGTGGTTTACATTTCATCTTCCCCGATCAGTGTTGAGAAATGAACAAAGAATGCAATGGTCTCGCAGGATTATGTCTTTGTCTCATTCAGATATCCGGTGGAACAACTTCTTTCAAAGAGACATTACTATCATTGATCATTGTGGAGAGTACCCTAATGTGCCACTCCTTGGCATCAAAGGAGGCATCACTTACAATCCCTCTTTAGCTCTACGCCAATTCGGATATGCAAGGAGCAACGGTCCTCATGACATGATTATCCATGGCATTGTGTTTGATTACGAGAATGATTCTCATAGACACCGACGAAGGTTCATACATGCATGGGGCAGTGTCTATAGAATAGAAAGCAAAACTCTGGGGCAATGGAATTCTATTCCTATGGAACCCTACCTCAGATGGGTCCGCACTCATGCTCAGAAACTCCTTATGCCATATCCTGCTGTTCTACCTGTGACTATTGAACCAGAGGTCGAAGGATATGAACCTCAAGTTATTCTACACCCGGACATGCCAACTGACCTAGAAGAGTTGCAAAAATCTTGGGTTCAACTCAAAGAGGAAAGAGACACCTTCAAATCATACTGTCAAGACTATGAGAGAAGGATATTGGAGCTCACCGGACAGCTTCAAGAAGAACAGCAGATCAACACATTCCTGGGGGCAAAGAGAAAGCGTCCACGGGAGACCTGAAGGATCATTTATTTTATTTCTGTCTTGTAAGCCCAAATGAGGCAAAGAAAAAAGAAAAAAGAAAAAAGAAAAAAAAAAAAGAAATAAATTGATTAACTAACGTTTGTTTCTTCTTTAACAAATCTAAACTCTAAGATCCTTGAAACATTGCACACACATTTCACTTCATGCATTGCATATACATTTCATACATTGCATTCATATACATTGCATATACATTTCATACATTGCATACACATGGCATCCAGTCATACACATTGCATAACAGGTTCACATGACGGATTTCTCATCTTCTCGCTGTTTATTTCAGTCAGAAGAGATGGAATCCGAAATGAGCATCAAGAATCTCGAAGCACAGAATGCCCAAGTTCAAGTGGCAATTCTGGAACTGGCAAAGGGGCAGCAAGAACTGAAAGCCCTGATAATCAAGAAGAAAAAGAAGCCCAAAGGATCTGTAGGTGTGAGTCACCTGAGAAGAAAGATCAAAATCCCAGTCAAAAAGTTCACAAAGCCACCGATCCCTGAAACAGTCGGTGATGATGAACAAGAAGACAATCAAAGCAACCAGGGTTCTGCTAAACCCTCTCTCTCTTCAAATGAAGAAAATGATCATTCTGGGGACGAACCGGATGATGAAAAATACCAACAGCTGGAAGACCGTATGAAAGCTATGGAGATACAAAAAATACCTGGCTTAGATTTCAATGATCTGGGGCTCATCTCGGATGTTGTTATCCCTCCAAAATTCAAAGTTCCTGTCTTTGCAAAATATGATGGAGTTTCTTGCCCGAAACTACATCTGAGATCCTATGTGAGGAAGATACAACCTCATACAACGGATAACAAATTGTGGATTCACTTCTTCCAAGAAAGTCTGTCGGGTACACAACTCGAGTGGTACTATCAGCTGGAAAATACCAAGGTTCATACTTGGGAAGAATTAGCTGCTGCTTTTTACAAACAGTACCAATACAATGCTGATCTTGCGCCAACCCGTACTCAACTAAGGGGCATGTCTATGGGACCAAAAGAAAGTTTCAAAGGATATGCACAAAAGTGGAGAGATATGGCTGGAAGGGTTCAACCACCCTTATCTGATCGCGAACTAGTTGACATGTTCATGGGCACTTTAACTGGCCCTTTCTATAGCCATTTGCTGGGAAGTTCATCATCAGGTTTCACTGACCTGATACTGACCGGAGAACGTGTCGAAAGTGGCATTCAAAATGGAAAAATTCAAATAGGTTCCACCTCTGGTACTACAAAAAGGCCCATCAGTGGGAGAAATGAGGTCAATGCAACACAAATTCAGAAAAGTCGCAAAAGTGAGCAGCATCAATCTGTAGGGGCAGTTCTGATCTCCGCATCTGCACCTCAAAAAGATCAACAGCCAAAATATACGCATCGACCAGATGCACCAAGAAGAAATTTCACCAAAATCAACATGCCAATTTCTCAGGCATTGCAGCACTTGCTAAAAGCAGATCTGATCACCTTAAGAGGTCCTCCAAGGAATGTCAACACTTCCTCTCCGAATTATCGCCCTGATGCGACATGTGCCTATCACTCAAACTGTCCAGGACATGACGCAGATCACTGCTGGGCCCTGAAAAATAAAATACAAGATATGATAGATGCTGGTGAAATTGAGTTCGATCCTCCAGAAACTCCAAATGTCATCACAGCACCTATGCCAAAGCATGACAAAACTGTCAACGCTATCCTGGACACTGTTTACATCTATGATGTGAACGAATTATCAACTCCACTCTGCGAAGTCAAAGGAAAGCTAATCCGAGCTGGTTACTTTCCAGGGTGTGACCCCGACTGCTTTTACTGCTCCTGCCTGCCCAATGGTTGTGAAAATCTGAGGATGGGAATTCAAAAATGGATGGATCGCCGTATCATTATGTTTGAGAGGCTCCCTTCTATGGACGTGCTGTGCGAAGTCTTTGCAAACGGGATAAGAATAGAGGATGCCTCAGTGATCTCCAGCTTACCATTCAAAATCTCTGCCAAGGCTCCATTCAAAATTTCTGCTACACTCAAAGTGGCATCAGTAGTCATTGCTAGTCCAACTCCATTTCCATACTCCTCAGACAAAGCTGTCCCATGGGGATATGACACTAATGTTTACATTCATGGAGTTAAGCAGGGTACCTCGACTGAAGAGACCGCAAAGTTAACTACTCCAACTGTGGGTAATATTGTGGGTACCAGCAAGATCACGAGAAGTGGAAGAATCTTTTCACCAGAAATTTCTCCAAATGTTGCTGCTGGTCCAGTCCGAGTCCCAGTTCCTAATCAAAATGTCAACGCTCGAGGCAAAGAGCCACAAGTTGAACAAATTCAAACCCCGGTGGAGATCACTGCTGAGGATCCATCAAAGCAAGAAATGGAGGAAATATTGAAAATCATCTGCAAGAGTGATTACAATATTGTTGAGCAACTGGGGCACACTGCTTCAAAAATCTCAATGCTATCTCTGCTAAAATATTCAGAAGCTCATGCCAAAGCTCTGATGAAGTTCCTGAAAGCTGCGCATGTGCCTCAAGAGATCTCAGTCGACCAATTTGAGAATTGTGTTGCCAATCTAACCGTGAGCAATGGTCTCGGTTTCTCTGATGTGGATCTAACCCCTGCTGGAAAAAATCACAACAAAGCCTTACATATCTCCATTGAATGTAATGGCACCACTCTATCTCATGTGCTAGTAGATAACGGTTCTTCTCTGAACGTGTTACCGAAAACAGTACTAGAAAAGCTTGACTTCGAAGGAATTGTGTTACAACCAAGTGATGTTGTGGTAAGAGCCTTTGACGGGTCAACCAGAACGGTATACGGAAAAGTGAATCTCCCAATCAGAGTGGGTTCTCAAATCTTTGATTCTATCTTTTACGTAATGGAAATTCACCCAGCCTACTCCTGTTTACTTGGACGCCCTTGGATACATGGGGCAAACGCTGTAACTTCTACCCTGCATCAGAAGTTAAAATATCCAGTAAAAGGAAAGATTGTCACAGTCTATGGCGAAGAGGAATATGTGGTTAGTCACCTAAGCAATTCCAAATATGTCGAGTTGGAGGACGAATTCATCGAAACTCCATGCCAATCATTTGAGGTGGTCTCTCCAGATGTCTCTACCACCAAGCATATTCCTGCTACTCCAACTACAACTATGGCTTCTCTCAAAGATGCCAAAGCCATGATTGAACAGGGTGATTGCACAGTATGGGGACAGCTTCCCGATATACCCTACAAATCTGACAAGCTAGGTCTGGGCTATGATAGTGAAAATCAAAAGAATGATCAAAGTCCTCGTTCTGGAGGATTAATGTCACACTTCGTCAGCCAAGAAGTAAACGCTATTGAAGATGAAGGAGTGTTCATGAACCATATCATTCAGCCATATCCAGATGAAATTCCACCCATTTCCATGGGAATGTGGGATGCTGTGGGAGAACCAAACGGCGGGTATAATTATCAGTATGCCGAACCTCAGAATTCTTATATTGCTATGGAGGACCTTACCCCGACTGGATGGGGTGATGAAGTTGGAAATGATCAAATTTTCACAAGTCCCGCCACTGAGCAATATCAAAATCCACCCAAAGAAGTATGGGACACGCTAGGAGAACCCAGCGGCAAATATGACTATATGGTGAAATATTCCGCTCCTCCGAGCTCACAAATTGCCATGGAGGACATTGTCCCAACTGGATGGGATGAACATTACGATGACAATTTCGCTCTTGAAAAAGCCAGGGAAATACCAAATAACGAGGGTTGCTTTCTGTCAGCATACACTCCTCACCAAGATGCACAAGTCTCTATTCAAAACATCATCCCGACTTCATGGGACGGCCTTATCGAGCATCTCGCTCAGCCAACAGAGATATCTCAGCCTGGGCTCTCGTATCCAGCAGAGTATATCCCTTATCCCGAAGGATCACCGGCTCATTTTCCCACTAATGAAATCAATGCTGTGGAAGATGAAAAAGACAACTGCAACTGGAACAGCTGGGTACCCCCTGCTCACAACAGTGGATTGAACAACTGGAAAGCTGAGGATGTGATCTCCTTTGACCAGGAGTAAATGCCATTTCCTGTTTTCTTTGTGTATAATGTGCAAAGATAAAAGTGGTTCCTGAACAATCGAACCATGAGCTTGAAAGCCGTGTGCCTTAGCACACTGGTCCTTCTATAAGGGCTTATCATATCATGATCATGTGCATTCAATAAAATCATGGGACGCTTGCATATTTAAATTTTGTGATCCTTTTTCCTTCTTTCTTCGCTTTCTAATAGCTATGTTTTTTCTTCACACATACTCACATAATTAACTTGCAGATTCACATACACTCTGGATCCAGTCAACAACGATTCTGCTATTGCCCGTCATGACTTTGAAAATCCGATCTACCAAACTGAGGACGAAAGTGAGGAAGATTGTGAAGTGCCAAGAGAACTTGCAAGGCTGCTAGAACAAGAAGACAAGGCCATACAGCCTCACGAGGAGCCAATTGAGGTCATCAACTTGGGCAGCAACGAAGAAAAGAAAGAAGTCAAAATAGGGGCTGATTTAGAACACAGCGTCAAGCAAAGACTGATTCAAATGCTGCGAGACTACGTCGAGATATTCGCCTGGTCCTATGAGGATATGCCAGGCCTTGACACGGACATCGTAGTTCATCGCCTACCAATCAAAGAAGGTAGCATTCCAGTCAAACAGAAACTACGAAGGAGTAGGCCTGATATGTCAAAAAAGATCAAAGACGAGGTTGAAAAACAGTTCAATGCCGGATTCCTAAAAGTTGTAAGTTATCCTCCTTGGATAGCTAACATCGTCCCTGTACCTAAAAAAGACGGGAAAGTCAGAATGTGCGTGGACTACAGAGATCTGAACCGGGCAAGCCCCAAAGATGATTTCCCTTTACCACACATCGATGTACTGGTTGACAATACCGCACAATGCAAGGTATTCTCCTTTATGGACGGATTCTCAGGGTACAATCAAATCAAGATGGCACCCGAAGACATGGAAAAAACAACCTTCACAACACCCTGGGGAACCTTTTGTTACAAAGTAATGCCCTTTGGTCTGAAAAACGCAGGAGCAACCTATCAACGTGCAATGGTAGCGCTATTTCATGATATGATTCATCAAGAAATAGAGGTGTATGTCGATGACATGATTGCAAAATCCAACACCGAGGAAGAACATTTGGGTCATTTACACAAGTTGTTTGACAGACTCAAGAAATACAAGTTGCGACTGAACCCAAATAAGTGTACCTTTGGAGTAAGATCCGGCAAACTCTTAGGTTTCATCGTCAGCAGCAAAGGTATTGAGGTTGATCCCGCCAAGGTTAAAGCCATTCAAGAAATGCCTATACCTCGTACCGAGAAACAAGTCAGAGGATTCTTGGGACGTCTGAATTACATCGCCCGATTTATTGCCCACATGACTACTACTTGTGTGCCGATCTTCAAACTGTTGAAGAAAGATCAAGTGGAAAGGTGGAATGACAAATGCCAGTTAGCCTTTGACAAAATCAAAGAATATCTCCAAAAACCTCCAATCTTGTTGCCACCTGTGGAAGGCAGACCTCTGATAATGTACCTAACTGTGTTAGAAGACTCAATGGGGTGTGTACTAGGACAACATGACGAATCCGGCCGAAAGGAGCACGCAATCTACTATCTTAGCAAAAAGTTTACCGATTGTGAAACAAGATACTCACTACTCGAAAAAACTTGTTGTGCCTTAGCTTGGGCAGCTCGCCGACTAAGACAGTACATGCTAAATCACACCACTTTCCTAATCTCCAAGATGGATCCCATCAAATACGTGTTCGAAAAACCTGCTCTCTCTGGAAGAATAGCGAGATGGCAAATGATCTTAACAGAATATGACATTCAATACACTTCACAAAAAGCAATCAAAGGAAGTGTGGTAGCTGATCATCTGGCTCATCAAGCAGTGGATGATTATCAAGCATTGAACTTTGACTTCCCAGACGAAGACATTATGCTAGTCAATGACTACAAACAACCAGGACCAGAAGAAGGACCCGAGCCAGGATCCCGGTGGACTATGGTTTTTGACGGAGCTTCTAATGCACTTGGCAATGGCATCGGAGCTGTGATCATTTCCCCCGCAGGAGGTTACACACCGTTCACTGCCAGGTTATGCTTCAATTGCACTAACAATATAGCCGAATACGAAGCATGTATTCTGGGTCTCAAAGCTGCAATCGATCTAAGAATCAAATTCCTGGAAGTCTACGGAGACTCGGCCTTGGTAATCTACCAAGTCAAAGGGGAATGGGACACGAAGCACCCAAATCTAATTCCTTACAAAGAATATGTGCTGAGTTTGATTCTTTACTTCGAAGAAATCACTTTCGAACACATCCCACGCGAGGAAAATCAACTAGCTGATGCTTTAGCTACCATGTCATCCATGTTCAAAGTCAGGTGGGACAACGAGGCGCCTATGATCACCATCTACAGGCAAGATGAACCATCCTATTGCAATGAGATCAATACCGAAGGAACCGAGGAAAAACCATGGTTCCATGAGGTAAAAAGATATCTCGAAGCTCAGGAGTACCCTGAAGGGGCATCCATTAATGACAGAAAGTTTCTAAGGAGATTTGCTGCCAAATTCTTTCTAAGCAATGGAACCCTATACAAACGCAACCATGACTCGACTTTACTTCGCTGTGTAAACAAGAAGGAAGCAGAACAGATCATGGAAGAAATACACAATGGTGCCTTCGGTACTCATTCCAGTGGACATACAATGGCTAAAAAGATCCTTAGAGCAGGTTATTACTGGTCTACCATGGAAACAGACTGCCATCATCACTCCCGAACATGTCACAAATGCCAGATATACGCTGACAAAGTACATGTACCTCCAGTTCCATTAAGCGTCCTGACGGCTCCTTGGCCTTTTGCAATGTGGGGTATTGATATGATTGGAGAAATCAAACCTACTGCCTCCAACGGACATCGCTTTATCCTGGTCGCTATTGACTACTTCACAAAGTGGGTAGAAGCAGCTTCATTTGCTTCTGTCACCAAAAATGTGGTGGCCCGGTTCATCAAATACAATCTCATTTGTCGGTATGGCATCCCTGAACGGATTATCACGGACAATGGCACAAATCTAAACAACAGAATGATTACTGAACTTTGCACACAGTTCAAGATCAAACATCATAATTCTTCTCCATATCGACCAAAGATGAACGGCGCGGTGGAAGCTGCCAACAAGAACATCAAGAAAATCATACAAAAAATGACAGTAACCTACAAAGACTGGCATGAGATGTTACCTTTTGCTCTTCATGGTTATCGCACATCTGCGCGTACTTCAACAGGGGCAACTCCATTTTCCTTAGTCTATGGTATGGAGGCAGTTCTTCCAATTGAAATTCAGATTCCTTCCCTAAGGATTATGAAAGAAGCCAATCTAGACGAAGACGATTGGATTCAAACACGGTTGGACCAGATAAACTTGATTGATGAGAAAAGGCTCGCAGCTATTTGTCATGGTCAGCTATACCAAAAGCGTATGATCAAAGCCTTCAACAAAAAAGTCAAAAGTCAAGCATACCAAACTGGTGGCTTGGTTGTCAAACGCATCATCTTACCACAAGGTGATCCCAGAGGCAAATGGACTCCCACCTACGAGGGACCATTCATAATCAAGAAAATATTCTCCGGCGGCGCCATGTTGCTTACCACCATGGATGGCGAGGATTTCCCACACCCTGTGAATGCTGACATAGTCAAAAAATACTTCTCTTAAAAAAAAAAAAAAACAGCTCGCTAAGTTGAAAACCTGAAAGGGCAACTTAGGCAAAAATGAGCGTCTCGGTGGATTGAAAACCCGAAAGGGCGGTCCAGGCAAAAATTAGAGACTAAACAAATACTATCCCGGTAGGCTGAAAACCTGAAAGGGCGGCCTAGGCAAAAGTTAGGGAATGAAGCATACAACTGTGTTCCGTTCAGCTGCCTACTCACCATCAAGATTCAACACCTCAAAGACACCGATCAGTCTAATCACTTTCTTCCAACAAGTGAGGGATGAGATGCTCGAAGACAGATTGGCAATAGCAGAGTTGAAACTTGACTGGATCATTTTCACATAGCTATTTATCTTCATAAATATTTTTCAAAACTTTCTGACAGTTTCCTACTTCTAGGATTGTTGTCTCCCTGTGCTAACCCGCCTATCATGGCTCTTTTCAATGCAGCTCTTTCAAAAATCACTATTTTCATTTTTTCTGTTTAAATACGTAAGCGTCCCAATGATAATTTTGAATGAACATATGCATTTGAATATGATTGATGTTTACCAGGAAAAACAGGAATGGCATTCAGGAAATGTCCCGATCATCTGGACATCATTCCATCAGAAGGAAATCACCAAGAGAAACGCATTTCTCAGCAAATTCCTCAAAAAGATTTTCTCTTCAAAAGAAGTCTTATTCCCCAGCAGGTTTGTTCCAGATTACTATCTTCAGAAGGTGTGATCCCCGCACCCGGACTTGGTCAGATAGTGCATCGGAGGATTATGCATCTTCCTCATTCCCATTTGAAAGGGCATCAGAACTTCCAGTTACCTTTGGTTCCCCAAGCAGTAGTCAAAGATCCTTCAACGGGATACCCGGGTTCTCAAAGAATTTCCCCAGACGAGGGTACTCAAGCAAGACAAAAGATCATCAACGATCACAATACATTCATGTCCAGCTGACTAGTGGGAATTTATTTTTCCAATTAGAAGCTTGACATCACATTCATACATTCATACATTCATACATTCACATCATTCATATTCATACATCATACATCATGCATCATACATCATACATCATGCACAACATAACATGCATATTTCTCCGGGAATATCTCACATTTACATGCATCATAAACATTGCATATCACTAACTTGATTTTTCAGGTAGGCAGATATCTTCAACAAAGATGTTCTCAATCACATGCCGTGTTCACCTGAATTCCATGAACGGTTCTCTCAGATATAATCAAGCCGAAGATTCATTCTGATCACTTACCAACTCAAAAACAGACATCACAGATCTAAAGCGATACCTCAGACGGTTCCAGAACGATCTAACGTTGCAGATCTAAAGCGATACCTCAGACGGTTCCAAAACGATCTAACATTGCAGATCTAAAGCGATACCTCAGACGGTTCCAGAACGATCTAACGTTGCAGATCTAAAGCGATACCTCAGACGGTTCCAGAACGATCTAACATTGCAGATCTAAAGCGATACCTCAGACGGTTCCACAATGATCAACTTCCAAAATCTAAATCGGAAAAACTTTGGACAAGTTCCGTAACGATTATCTTCCAAGACTTAAAGCGGTAACCTTGGACGGTTCCGAAACAGTCAACACAAAGACTTTCAAATCCTTCATCAAGATATAATCAATGGATTCATTCTGATGAACAAACCCTCAACCCATTTACCAGGTGGCATCTGAAAGCCCATCTCAGGTAATGTTTCAATCTGCCAACAACATTTCGCAGACGACATTCAAATGCAACTTCCAACATCTCTTCTGATCAAGGTAAGTGCAAATTTTCAGGGCATCTAAATATTCAATCATCTTCTACCTTCAGATTTCAGACAATCTCTTCAGGTTTAAGAAGATTGAATAGGGGCAACTGTTATACCCCAAAATTTGCCCACATATTTTTCAAGAAAACTCCAATCTGAAAATTAAGGGTCTCATATAATCATGGATTTTTATTTCAACAAATATCCTGACATATGAAATACTTAGTTTTTAGAATTTTTCTTATACAGTAATTTGGCTTGCAGTTGAATTTATTCTTACGCAAACACCAAATACTGTTTATTACTTCACACATGCTATTTATTTATTTACAGATAAATGGTACTGACACAATTGGTACAGAGTTAAATCTTTTTGCAGGCGCAGAATCAGGAAACTCAGACTGTACTGGTAACAAGTAGATTATTATTATCTTTTGTTTCCCACTAATTTTTGTACTATATTCCATTATTTGCAAAAATCTTTTCAAATCTCTTTTTCAAAAAATCAAATCTCTCTTTTTTCCAACACTATCATACACTTTCTTTCAAATCTTACTTCCACTCAAATTTTCCTTTTGTACGGAATCACATCATTCCCCAACGTCTCTTTCCTTCTTTCCATTCTATAAATACCTCTCATTTTCTTCCATAAAATCTCACATCAAATTCCAACTCATCTTTCAAATTCCTATCTCATATCTATTTTCTCTTCTTCCCTGACAAGAATGGCAAAGTGGATAGAGACACTGTTTCTTACAGTCATCACCATTGCTACGGTGATCATGACTTTCTTCTGCCTGCATAGTCCTGAAGAGTGTGGACCTGCAATGGTTGCACTCCCAATCATCTACATGTTATTGTTCATAGCATGGGTCATTAATCGTCATTCTTAAAATTTGCCGTATTTCTTATTTCTTAAATGTACCGTTTATTCGTCGTACTGTTCAATATAGTATGTGATATTTGTACTGTCAGTATTAAATGTTGTACTATTTGTCATAATATTGCTTAATTACTAAGATAATATTTTGTGTGTTTTCTGCCAGTCAAATATTCCTATTTCTGTGCATTAAATGATTTTCAGGGTTATTATCGGTAATTTTGCCCGCATACCAGATTAAAATTAAAAGGAAAATGCATGGATAATGGTAGCTTAACTTCCAAGCATGACTCACCCCTAAGGAATCTTCATCTTCTGCAGAGAATTGAAGAGCAAGGCAGGTGCATTGAAGGAGAGCAAGACTTGGTCAATTTTTCAAAGGTTTTTAATATTAAAAAACCAAAGTTTCAACAAAGGCAACTAAGGCACGTATTAGCTTCAATTGTAAGCACACATAGCTTATAAATAAGCTATCTTAGTTCAGTAACAAGAGAGAGACGAGTTCAGAAGCATCCATAAGCATATAGCATACTTGTAACCACTTGTAATTTTCAAAGAAACTTGAAATTCGAATTTTAAGTTTCAGTCCATTTCAATATAAAATAAACATTCAAACATCATCTCTGAGCTACACTGAAACAATTCCAATCATTTCCAAGTCATAAACTTCACTGAATCGAGCTATATAAAGCCACGGTTTGTTCAAACTAAAACCAACTTATATCTCATAATTCACGCACATTTAACAAGATGTAGATGCATAATTGTGTTTGGTTTGAAGCTCTGGTCGTTTCTGGAGCTTCAATTGGACTTTAATGGTTGTTTGTATCATATACCATTTTAGGGTTTGCTTAGTTCAAAATTAGGGTTTTTCATTAGGGCCAAAATTAAGCAAAATTAAGGACATGGTTACATTCAGTGGAACAAGACGAATCCAATGGTGCCATCGCGCCTGATTTTTATGCTTGTTTACCCCTATTCGTTATTTTGCAGATTTAGGGTTCACTTACTATAGCGCTTTTTTACAAAAGCGCTGTCAAAGGCCTTGTCTGAAGGTTGAAGACGAAGACGTGTCTTCCTCCCATTGGTTCAGAAGCGCGCGCGTGTTTTTTGAATTTATCCCTAATCAAGTGTTTTGCAGGTGTAACGTGTACCATGTGCCTCAAAGTCTGGACCATCTGATCTTGCTTAACAGCTCATCCAACGCCTCAGAACACGCATGCGCATCATACTCCCTCATTTAATTTCCACATCTGATCAGTATCCTTTTATTTCTTATTTTTATTTTAATTTCTTTGTTAAATTAATTAAAAATAGTTTTAAAAATCCAAAAAATACACAAAAAATATTTTTAGACTTCTAAAATAATATATTATTTTCTGAAATAAAAATATTTTATTTTTCTTCATAATTTCAATATTTTGCATAATTAATTAGTATATATTTATATATTTGCTTTTAATTATTCTAACCAATCAAAAAAATCATAAAAAAAATTGTTCTTTGTGTTAAATATTGTTTATATATTATAAACTAATTTTGTACATATTTTGAATCATTTTATCTTTAAGTTTTAATTATTTGTATAATTATTTGCATAATTATGTTTTAATTAACTTAAATCAATTTCAAATCAATTTCAAAAATTCAAAAAAAATTAGTTTTGTTTTAAAATTAATTGACACATATTTTTGTACATATTTTAAACTTAATTTCTAGGTTTAAATCTATTTTCATCTTTTTCTTCATTTTAATTTAATTAATCATGCATTAATTAATTAAAATCAAACCATAGAAAATCCAAAAAAAACATGCCTTTTATTTTTTGCAATTTAAATTCCTAGATAAATGTATAGGATGTCAAATTCATGTAAATAGGCTAGTTTACGTTTCCTGCACAATCGATGTAATAGCGTAGATTTACTTTCCGCACTTTACATTTCCGCATTTTAATTTCCAGCACATATAAACTGCGTGTATGTCAAAGATAAAATTGAACCGTTAGATCACTAACTTCAAAGATAAATATCTGAATCCAATCACAATCACACTTGCACCTCTTCAGGTAATCCCTTCTCATTCCTTTCAAAATCAAAGTCAAAATTCCACTGTTTTGAGTACAAAATCGAACCTTGCTTTTATATCCGGTGAAAGGATAGATTTTTAAAGGAAATAGGATAAAGACCTTACAACTCAGGGTAGACCTCCTAGTTTGCTTGCTCAAATCAAAACAAACAAAATTCTCATTCACTGTTGATTTTTCAAAACTTTCAAAAAAGACAATACTTTGTATACATCCAAACACGGGTTATTACAAAGTTAACGTTCTTTTCAAAACATCTTTCGAAAGATAAACAAGCATTTTGTATACATCCACACACGGATCATTACAAAATCCAAATTACAAAGGTATTTGAAACCACATATGGGCAATTTCAGAGCAATTGAAAAGTGATCGAAAAACAAGTGAGCTAAGCAAACTTAAGAGCCCATGGATAACCATGGATACAAAGGGTGCTAACACCTTCCCTTTGTATAACCTACCCCCTTACCCAGAATTTCTTAAAGGTCTTTTTTCTGTTTCTTTTATAAACCTTTCCTTAATTGGATAAAATAAAAGGTCGGTGGCGACTCTGTGAATTTTCAAAAATGCGAAAGCATTAAGCGACAAAAAAGAGTCAGTTCACGTATCTCTACAGAACAGAGGTATGGCCCGGGATTAAAAAAATCGGAGGTCCACACTCACCAATTTCACCGCTACAAGTTGTAACACCCTAGAATTTAGATTTAATTGTTTAATCTATTATTTTGTTGTTTTGGTGTGATTATATGATTGAGATGGAGTACCTGAGAATATATGTGATGTTTATGTTGATGCATGTGGGGTAGTGTGAATTAAGGTGTTGGTTATAATAATATAAATAATTGGAGTTTCTAATCATGTATTATTATATAATTAAATATAGATAAATAATTATGGGAAAAGTGAGGGCATAATAGGAAGATCATATTAGGGTCTTAAGGTTAACTAAGTAAAAAGGGAAGAGAGAAAGAAATATTCATTCTATCATGAAAATTTGGGAGAAGCGTGAGAGAGAGAGAGAGAGAGAGAGAGAGAGAGAGAGAGAGAGAGAGAGAGAGAGAGAACTAAGGCAAGAAGAGGAGAAAAGAAAACCAAACGTGGAACTTGGAACAAGAATCAAATCTAGTTATAATCTAAAGTAAGGGGAGTTATCGTAATTCTTATAATTGATCTAAGGTTTAGATAGTTGTAGGTTGGGTTTATGTTTGGGATTTGGTGATGAATTTGATGTTTATTATGGAACTATGGTGATTGATTCTTAGGTTGAGTTGTTGTATGCATAGTGATGTTAATGATTGATAATATGATGAGTAGTAACATGAACTAGAGTCAGATCTACCATTCCATGGGTTTGAAGGTCTAGGGTTTTAATGATGATTCTTGGAATTATGACGATTGATTGTATCTTGATGTTTGTAATAGAAAATACAAGTTAAGACTAGGTTAGTATGCCTTAAACCGCAGGAAAGTGATGATTAAAATGTGTTTTGGAGTAGAAACTTTGTATGGGACGAATGCAGGTTGTAACGCCCCGTTTTCGATATTTATTTTTATTACGCAGTTATTTGGTGTATTTGGTGCTTAAACTGTTATTTTAATTATTATTATATTAGTTTAGTAATTAACTATAGTGTAGTAAAATGGTTAATTAATCATTTGGGCCAAGTAGGTGATTAGTAATTGGGAGGGTGTGTAGTAAGCCCAATAGCAGAATTAAGGATTAGTAAGAGATTAATAAAATAAAGAAAAATTAGAAGGAATAATTTTTTTGGCAAAGTTGTGAAGAACGTAGAAACAGAGAAAGAGGCTAGGGCAAGAGAGAAGGAAGACTTCCACCATTGTTAAAGGATCAAAGCTCAATTCTAAGGTAAGGGGGGAGAATGGGTTCTTTAAATGGTGATTACAACATGAGAGGGTAGTGAGGGTTCCTTCCCCTCTTTAGGTTTTATGATTGATGAGTTTGATTTCTTCCTTGATGTATGAATTGGCTTGCATTGTATGTAATTCTTCTTGACTGATAATGTTGTGTGATTTTTGGACGAAAATTCTGGTTTGAATTGATGAATTATGATATAGATTTGGATGTTGGACGAGTTGTTGTTATGTTCATAAGAGGAACTGAATCTGAATGTATAACTGTCCAATTTGATGAGTAGGAATTGAGTTATTATCATGTAAAATTGATGTAGCATAACAGGTTAATGAATCTAGATGGAAGGTGTGAGTTAATAGGTGAAAATATGACGTTTTAGATCTGAAATCGCAAACTGGAAGTGATGAAAACGAGTGAGAACGAACTGGTGCGAGTGCAGACTTGGAAAGACAGTTTTTCTGCCAGTTTGCGTATGATACGCGTATGGGTTGGGGCCATACGCGTATTAGGGACAAACCCAGGGGGCTATACACGTATGATACGCAGCCCTGTCCCAGCATAGTGCAACCTTCTGGTGGAATGCGTATGGTACGCGTATGGAAGAGAGGCCATACGCGTATGAGGATGTGATACGCGTATGGGGGAGTTTTTAGTGCAAATCTCATTCTGGTGATACGCGTATGATACGTGTATGGGCAAGGGGGTATACGCGTATGGCCTAGCTGTACGCGTATGGTTACGTTAGTGCACAGAATTTCCCGTTTTGCGACGTTTCTTCCGATTCTTGAGTATCAGGAACACATTTCTGAGTTCTCTTGATTAGTGGGACTTAAGTCGATATAGGTAATAATAAAATTTATAAATTGGACATAAAATGCTGTGATAAGATTATGTTGACTATTGTGCATATTAACTATAAGAGATGAAATTATAGTTGCGTGTTGTTGAACAAGTTGATAGCCTAATGGCAATGAGTTGAGGGCTAATGCCTTGTGTTGTTGTTTTGTGTTGATTGGATGTCCATATTGCATACATATGTCGTTGAGGGCTTATGCCCTGTTGTTGGCCTGAATTGGCGTTGTTGAAGGCTTATGCCTTGTTATTGCCTCTAATAAAATGGCAACTGTTGGGAGCTTATGCTCTGTTGGTACCACATGCATGTAGTGTTGATAGTTGCATTTCATTTCATCTAATTAATTGTAATGTCATGTATTGATGTTGTTGTGTGGTTGACGGTGTGAGAATCCGCTTGTGATTGTGGTTTGTGTGTGGTGTAGATACTACTCCTTAAACATGTGATATTACACCGTATATTTATTGAATGTAATTCTCACCCCTTTTCTGTTGTTGTGTCTGTGCTTCTTCGGGAGTACAGATAACCAGGTACTAGAGTAGTGCTTGGATTTTCGAGTGTTACCTGATCGAGTCTTAGGAGTCGCTCTGATACGTAACACGGGAATGTTGGGATGCACTATGTTTTGTTTTCCTTCCAATTAATTGTCAAATTGTTACGTATCTTGATTTTGACTTTATTGTCGGACCTCCCGTTTAGTGGAGAAGAATTATTTTGTTGAGGCCTTAGTGCCATGAGGACTAATAAACTATTTTAAATTCCGTTGTGTTATTGGATTTTGTTTTAATGAAATTTATTGAATAAAGAGATATTTTTATGATTTGTTTCAGAAGATGTGACATCCTACTTGTATTACTCTGATTATTTATGTATTTATAATTATATATATATATATTCATATGGGAAAGTGGGGTGTTACAATTGGTATCAGAGCAGGTCGGTCCGTCCGACCAAGTAGTTGAGTCGCTAACAAATCGAGTATTGTTAATCTCGTTATCTAATTGTGTTTCTGTTGCAGTGATTAATTGAAATGGCTGGAAGAAACGATGCTGCGATTGCTGCTGCTTTGGAGGCTATGGCTCAAGCTCTGGAACATCAACCTAATGCTGGTGAGAATGCTGGGTCTCGTAGTTTGGCTACCTTCCAGAGGGAGAATCCACCGGTCTTTAAGGGCAAGCATGACCCCGATGGAGCATTAAAGTGGTTGAAGGAGATAGAGAGAATCTTCTGTGTAATAGATTGTACTCAGGCACAGAAAGTTCGCTATGGGACACATATGCTAGCAGTCGAAGCTGACGACTGGTGGCTAGCAGCACGTCAGAGACTAGAAGCTGCAGGTGAAGAGATCACTTGGGATGTGTTCCGAAGGGAATTTCTGAGGAAGTACTACCCTGAGAGTGTCTGTGGTAAGAAGGAAATTGAGTTCCATGAACTGAAACAAGGGAACATGTCAGTGACCGATTATGCTGCGAAGTTCACTGAATTGGCCAAATTTTACCCATACTATGATGGAGAAGGTGCAGAGTTTTCAAAATGCGTTAAATTTGAAAATGGGTTATGCTCTGAGATCAAGAAGGCTATAGAGTATCATCAGATTCGCATTTTTCCTAACTTGGTAGACAGCTGTAGAATTTTTGAGGAAGATAATGCTGCTCACTATAAGATTGTCAGTGATAGAAGAGGCATGCAGAATCAGCAACGTGGCAAGCCTTATGACGCTCCAGCTAGCAAGGGCAAACAGAGAGCTGCTCCGGGCCATAGAGCTAGTGGGAGAGGTGCTCCTACTCCGATTGTGTGTTTTAAGTGTGGAAAGGTTGGTCACAAGAGTACTTACTGCACTGATGAAGTTAAGAAATGTTTCCGCTGTGGCAAGACTGGTCATATGATGTCTGAATGTAGACATAAAGAAGTGGTTTGTTTTAATTGCGGCGAAGAAGGACACATTAGAAGTAAATGTCAGAAACCAAAGAATGCACAAGCTGGTGGTAAGGTGTTCGCGTTGGCTGGTACTCAGACAAGCACCGAAGACAGACTCATTAGAGGTACTTGTTTCATCAATAGTGTGCCTTTAATTACTATTATCGATACTGGTGCTACTCATTGTTTTATTGCTGCTGAATGTGTTGAAAGATTGGGTCTTGTGCTATCTTCGATGAATGGCGAGATGGTAGTTGAGGTTCCAGCTAAAGGGTCTGTGACTACATCTCTTGTTTGTTTAAAGTGTCCGTTGTCGATCTTCGACAGCGACTTTGTTGTTGATTTAGTGTGTCTACCGTTAGCCGGGCTAGACGTAATTTTGGGAATGAACTGGTTAGAATATAACTATGCTCACGTAAATTGTTATAACAAGACTGTGAGATTTTCAACTGCCAAAGAGGAAGAAGCGGGTTTAGTGTCGTCTAAGCAGGTACGACAGTTGTTGAAAGAAGAAGTAGAGATGTTCTCGTTAATGGCAACATTGTCAATCAAAAATCAGAATATCATCGATGGGTTACCGGTAGTACGTGAATTTCCTGAGGTTTTTCTTGATGAAATTCCTGACGTGCCTCCAGAAAGAGGAATTGAGTTTACGATTGATCTTGTACCGGGTACCAGACCTGTCTCTATGGCACCGTACAGGATGTCTGCATCTGAATTGACGGAACTGAAGAAGCAATTAGAAGACTTACTTGAGAAGAAGTTTGTCAGACCAAGTGTATCACCGTGGGGAGCTCCGGTGCTGTTAGTAAAGAAAAAGGATGGAAGCATGAGACTTTGTGTAGATTATAGACAGCTGAATAAAGTAACCATTAAGAATAAATACCCGCTACCGAGAATAGATGATTTGATGGACCAATTGGTGGGTGAGAGTGTTTTTAGCAAGATTGATCTGAGGTCGGATTACCATCAGATTAAGGTTAAAGATGAAGATGTTCAGAAGACAACGTTCAAAACAAGATATGGACATTATGAATATTCGGTGATGCCCTTTGGTGTTACGAACGTGCCAGGAGTATTCATGGAATATATGAACCGTATCTTCCATGAGTATTTAAATCAGTTTGTCGTGGTGTTCATAGACGACATCTTGATATATTCTAAATCAGAGCAAGAGCATTCAGATCATTTGAGGACGGTATTGCAAGTGTTGAAAGAAAGGAAGTTGTATGCGAAGTTGTCCAAGTGTGAATTTTGGTTGCGAGAAGTCAGTTTTCTGGGACATGTCATATCTGGTAGTGGCATTGCTGTAGATCCATCCAAGGTAGATGATGTGTTACAATGGGATACTCCAAAGTTAGCTACTGAGATCAGAAGTTTCTTGGGTTTAGCCGGTTACTACAGACGGTTTATTGAAGGATTTTCTAAGTTGGCACTTCCATTAACCAAGTTGACGTGTAAGGGTAAAGTGTTCATATGGGATGCACAATGCGAAGAAAGTTTTGTAAAATTGAAGAAGAGATTGACGACAACTCCGGTTTTGACATTACCAAATCCAGGCGAACCTTTTGTGGTCTATTGCGATGCTTCTCTGATGGGCTTAGGTGGTGTACTTATGCAGAACGGTAAGGTGATTGCTTATGCATCGAGGCAACTGAAAATTCATGAAAAGAACTACCCTACACATGATTTGGAACTCGCTGTTGTTGTTTTCGTACTAAAGATTTGGAGGCATCATCTCTATGGTTCTAGATTTGAAGTTTATAGTGACCATAAGAGTTTGAAGTACCTGTTTGACCAGAAAGAGCTGAACATGAGACAACGGAGATGGTTAGAATTGCTGAAGGATTATGATTTCGGGTTGAACTATCATCCCGGTAAGGCAAATGTTGTGGCTGATGCTTTAAGCCGAAAGACCTTACACATGTCAGCTATGATGGTTAAGGAGTTAGAATTGATCGAGTAGTTCCGAGATATGAGCTTGATTTGTGAAGTGACACCGCAGAGTATTAAGTTGGGAATGCTTAAAATTGATAACAACTTCCTGAACAGTATCAAAGAGGCTCAGAAATTGGATGTGAAACTAGTAGACATTATCGTTAGTTGTAGCAAATCTGAAAGGAGTGATTTTAAGGTGGACGCGCAAGGAGTGTTGAGATTACAGGATCGAATCTGTATCCCTGATGACGATAACATGAAGAGGATGATTTTAGAAGAGGGTCATCGGAGTAACTTGAGTATTCATCCTGGGGCTACTAAAATGTATCAAGACTTGAAAAAGATATTTTGGTGCCAAGAATGAAAGAAGACGTGGCACAGTTTGTGTATTCTTGTTTAACTTGTCAGAAATCGAAGATTGAACACCGGAAGCCTGCAGGGTTGATGCAACCGTTAGGAATTCCAGAATGGAAGTGGGACAATATTTCGATGGATTTCGTAACGGGGTTGCCTAAAACTGCGAGTGGACACGATTCGATAGGGGTGATTGTTGATAGGCTTACAAAATCAGCTTATTTCATACCTATTAAGATCACGTATCCAGTAGCAAAGTTAGCCGAGATCTACGTCAGGGTGATTGTGAAGTTGCATGGTATTCCGTTGTGCATTGTGTCGGATAGAGATCCGAGATTTACTTCTGAATTTTGGAAGAGCTTGCAAGAAAGTTTGGGTTCTAAGTTGAGGTTGAGTTCGGCGTATCATCCTCAGATGGATGGTCAAACTGAAAGAACTATTCAGTCTCTAGAGGACTTGTTGAGAGCATGTGTTCTCAAACAAGGAGGTTCGTGGAGCACTCATCTTCCGTTGATCGAGTTTACTTATAATAACAGTCATCATTATAGTATCGGGATGGCACCTTTTGAAGCGTTGTACGGTCGGAGGTGTAGAACTCCGCTATGTTGGCACGAATTCGGCGAAGGCGTAGTACTTGGACCGGAAATTGTACGAGAAACTATAGATAAGGTAAAATTAATCCGGGAAAAGATGAAGGCTTCACAGAGTAGACAGAAAAGCTATCATGATAAGCGAAGGAAGGAGTTAGAATTTGGATCGGGTGACCATGTGTTTCTAAGAGTCACGCCTGTGACTGGTGTTGGTCGTGCCCTGAAGTCTAAGAAGTTGACTCCATGATTTATTGGTCCTTATCAAATTACGGAGAGAGTTGGGACTGTTGCTTATAGAGTGGCATTACCGCCTAACCTGTCAAATTTGCACGATGTGTTTCATGTGTCACAACTTCGGAAGTATGTTCCAGACCCATCTCACGTGATTCATATGGATGATGTGCAAGTGAGAGAGAATCTTACGGTAGAGACGATGCCGATTCGGATCATAGATCGTGAGGTAAAGTCCCTGAGAGGTAAAGATATTCCGTTGGTGAAAGTAGTCTGGACGGGGACTACCGGAGAAAGCGTGACGTGGGAAATGGAGAGCAAGATGAGGGAATCCTATCCCGAGTTGTTTGAGCGAGGTAAGATTTTCTAGGACAAAAATATCGTAAGTGGGGGAGAGTTGTAACACCCTGTTTTCGATATTTATTTTTATTACGCAGTTATTTGGTGTATTTGGTGCTTAAACTGTTATTTTAATTATTATTATATTAGTTTAGTAATTAACTATAGTGTAGTAAAATGGTTAATTAATCATTTGGGCCAAGTAGGTGATTAGTAATTGGGAGGGTGTGTAGTAAGCCCAATAGCAGAATTAAGGATTAGTAAGAGATTAATAAAATAAAGAAAAATTAGAAGGAATAATTTTTTTGGCAAAGTTGTGAAGAACGTAGAAATAGAGAAAGAGGCTAGGGCAAGAGAGAAGGAAGACTTCCACCATTGTTAAAGGATCAAAGCTCAATTCTAAGGTAAGGGGGAGAATGGGTTCTTTAAATGGTGATTATAACATGAGAGGGTAGTGAGGGTTCCTTCCCCTCTTTAGGTTTTATGATTGATGAGTTTGATTTCTTCCTTGATGTATGAATTGGCTTGCATTGTATGTAATTCTTCTTGACTGATAATGTTGTGTGATTTTTGGACGAAAATTCTGGTTTGAATTGATGAATTATGATATAGATTTGGATGTTGGATGAGTTGTTGTTATGTTCATAAGAGGAACTGGATCTGAATGTATAACTATCCAATTTGATGAGTAGAAATTGAGTTATTATCATGTAAAACTGATGTAGCATAACAGGTTAATGAATCTAGATGGAAGGTGTGAGTTAATAGGTGAAAATATGATGTTTTGGATCTAAAATCGCAAACTGGAAGTGATGAAAACGAGTGAGAACGAACTAGTGCGAATGCAGACTTGGAAAGACAGTTTTCTGTCAGTTTGCGTATGATACGCGTATGGGTTGGGGCCATACGCGTATGAGGGACAAACCCAGGGGGCTATACGCGTATGATACGCAGCCCTGTCCCAGCATAGTGCAACCTTCTGGTGGAATGCGTATGGTACGCGTATGGAAGAGAGGTCATACGCGTATGAGGATGTGATACGCGTATGGGGGAGTTTTTAGTGCAAATATGATTCTGGTGATACGCGTATGATACACGTATGGGCAATGGGGTATACACGTATGGCCTAGCTGTACGCGTATGGTTACGTTAGTGCACAAAATTTCCCATTTTGCGACGTTTCTTCCGATTCTTGAGTATTAGGAACACCTTTCTGAGTTCTCTTGATTAGTAGGACTTAAGTCGATATAGGTAATTATAAAATTTATAAATTGGACATAAAATGCTGTGATAAGATTATGTTGACTATTGTGCATATTAACAATAAGAGATGAAATTATAGTTGCGTGTTGTTGAACAAGTTGATAGCCTAATGGCAATGAGTTGAGGGTTGATGCCTTGTGTTGTTGTTTTGTGTTGATTGAATGTCCATATTGCATACATATGTCGTTGAGGGCTTATGCCCTGTTGTTGGCCTGAATTGGCGGTGTTGAAGGCTTATGCCTTGTTATTGCCTCTAATAAAATGGCAACTGTTGGGAGCTTATGCTCTGTTGGTACCACGTGCATGTAGTGTTGATAGTTGCATTTCATTTCATTTAATTGATTGTAATGTCATGTATTGATGTTGCTGTGTGGTTGACGGTGTGAGAATCCGCTTGTGATTGTGGTTTGTGTGTGGTGTAGATACTACTCCTTAAACATGTGATATTTCACCGTATATTTATTGAATGTAATTCTCACCCCTTTTCTGTTGTTGTGTCTGTGCTTCTTCGGGAGTACAGATAACCAGGTACCAGAGTAGTGCTTGGACTTTCGAGTGTTATCTGATCAAGTCTTAGGAGTCGCTCTGATACGTAACACGGGAATGTTGGGATGCGCTATGTTTTGTTTTCCTTCCAATTAATTGTCAAATTGTTACGTATCTTGATTTTGACTTTATTGTAGGACCTCCCGTTTAGTGGAGAAGAATTATTTTATTGAGGCCTTAGTGCCATGAGGACTAATAAACTGTTTTAAATTCCGTTGTGTTATTGGATTTTGTTTTAATGAAATTTATTGAATAAAGAGATGTTTTTATGATTTGTTTCAGAAGATGTGGCATCCTACTTGTATTACTCTGATTATTTACGTATTTATAATTATATATATTCGTATGGGAAAGTGGGGTGTTACACAGGTCGCACAGGGTTTTCTGCAGAAACTGTAGATCCTTCTTAGTGCGGTAGGTCGCGCTTAGCGTGCTCCCAAAAATAAAACACGGTTCAATGCAGAGAGTAACACGCTTAGCATGGGAGAGGGCCCGCTTAGCGCGATGGTCTGGGATGGAAAATGAGATTTTTGAAAACTGTTTTGGATTATAAAAGCTTATATTTTATGCTAATTTCATAGCAATTTTCTAGAATTTAATTGGCACATTTAGATGGGTTTATAGGGCTATTTGTCGATGATGTGGACCTTGATTACATGACTATATGTACGTATTGCCTGTTGTAGTGAGTTGTTGTTGTGAGGAATTATAGCATGACAAATGTGAAGTATGTGTTGTGGTAATTGAGATGGTTGTGATGTTTGTGTAATTGAGATGATCGTATGATATGATGAGTAAATGAATGATGATGATTTTTGACTAGCCGTGGTCATTGATTATTATGACGTGTGCATCATACATTCATAACATATATTGGTCCAGTGATGTTGGTAGGACAATTGGTCCAGTGATGGCCTCTATCCCATCGTGTGGATTGGGTGCAATATTGTAAAGTACTCTGGTTCCAAGAAGGATCTGATCCTATTGGTGAGGATCTTTGGAGAACGATGACTAAGTCATCAGTGAAGCTTTGATACCACATGCATGAGTCAAATGAGACTTACTGATGAATGTGATTAGATTATGTGATGATGCAATGAGTAGCTAATGATGTGCAGATGTGAGTAAATATGTGAAGCATGAGCAAATATACATATGAGTATCTTTATATGTGTGATTGTTGATAACTGTGGTGCCACTACTATATTTATTCCTTATGTCTTTTATAATGATTATGAAATACTCATCCTTCTGTTTGAATGTTACCTCCACGTGGGTAACGCGTAGGTAATTAGGAATAGATCGTTGAAGCTTAGAGGATAGCTTTGTGGAGTCTTTTAGAACTTTATTTTGAATAAATAGGGTATTGTTCTGATACGTAACATCGGGGTTGGGATCGTTTGTTTTGGAACTATTACGTTCTTTTATTTGTTTTGAGATTTGAACCACTTGTTGTGGTATTTGCGATGTTTTGACTTATGAATTCCGCTTCGATAAATTGAATCAAATTGTTATCTTTAAAGAAGTATTTTGTTTGAATAATTTTAAGAATCCACGTTACGGAGCAGGACGTTTTATTATGAATTTTTATGAAGGTGACACCCTTGTTGGTGATTCGTGATATATATATATATATATATATATATATATATATATATATATATATATATATATATATATATATATATATATATATATATATATATATATATATAATCACTTTGTATGTGGGTTAAAAGGGTGTTATAACTTGCCTCTAGAGCGTGAATATAGGTTCGACAAATGTGAAGAGATATTTATTTTTGTTAAGCAAATAGATAAGTCTGTGAAGGATATAGAAATAACTATCGATACTCCTGATAAAGGGTCGATGACTACTTCTCTGGTTTGTTAGAATTATCCTCTGTCAATCTTTGATAGAGGTTTTGGTGTTGATCTTATTTGTTTTCCGTTAAGGAATCTTGATGTTATCTTGGGAATGAATTGGTTGGAGTTCAATCTTGTTCCCATCAATTTTTATAATAAGTCGGTGCGGTTTCTTGCTTCTGATGATGAGGAAGAAGTTGGTTTCTTATCTCCTAAACAATTGAAGAAGCTTTCGGAAGAGGATGATCGGGTGTTTACATTATTCGCATCCTTGTCTGTTGAAAATCAAGTGGTAATTGATGAGTTACAAGTAGTTTGTGAATTTCCAGAGGTGTTTCCAGATGATATTTCATATGTGCCGCTAGAGAGATATGAAATTTACTATTGATCTTGTCCCTGGTACCAGACCAGTTTCTATGGCACCATGCAGGATATCAACATCAGAGTTAACTAAACTGAACAAGCAATGGAGGATTTTCTAGAAAAGAAATTTGTAAGACTAAGCGTGTCACCTTGGGGAACTCTAGTGTTATTGGTGAAGAAGAAAGATGGTAGTATAAGATTGTGCATGGATTACCGACAGCTGAATAAAGTGACGATCAAGAACAAGTATCAACATCCAAGAATTGATGGATCAGTTTGTAGGTGCACGTGTCTTCAGCAAGATTGAGTTGAGGCTGGGTTTCCATCATATTTGAGTGAAAGATGAACACATTTAGAAGACTACTTTTAGGACTCGGTATGGATATTATGAATATACTATTATGCAATTTAGAGTTTCTAATGCACCTATAGTGTTTATGGAATTTATGAATCATACATTCCATTCGTACTTGGACTATTTGTGATGGTTTTTATTGATGATATTTTACTTTGATTTAAATCGGAAGAAGAACATTATGAGCATTTGCGAATTGTGTTGCAAGTGTTGAAAGAGAATAAGTTGTATGCTAAGTTGTAAAAGTGTGAATTTTAGTTGCAAGAGGTTAGTATTCTTGGACATGTTATTTCAGGAAATGGTATTGTTGTGGATCCATCCAAAGTAGATGCAGTGCTACATTGGGAGGCTCCGAAGTCGGCTATTGAGATTAGAAGCTTTTTGGGCTTGGATGGTTATTATAGTAGGTTTATAGAAGGTTTTTCTAAGTTTGAACTTTTTTTGACCCAACTGACTTGTAAAGGTAAAGCGTTTGTTTGGGATATTCGTTGTGAATAGAATTTCATAGAGCTAAAGAAGAGGTTGACTACGGCCAATTTTGCCAAATCCTAAAGAACTATTTGTGGTGTATTATGATGTGTCCTTGATGGGTTTAGGTTGTGTGCTAATGCAATATGACAAAGTAGTAGCTTATGCCTCAAGGCAGTTGAAGGTTCATGAGAGAAAATATCCTACTCATGATTTGGAGTTGGTTGCATTTGTGTTGAAAATTTGGAGGGATTATCTTTATGGTTCCATATTTGAAGTGTTTAGCGATCACAAGAGTTTGAAGTATATGCTTGATCAAAAGGAGTTGAATATGAGGCAACAAAGATGGTTGGAATTCTTGAAGAATTATGACTTTGACTTGAATTATCACCTCGGTAAAGCTAATGTCGTGGCTGACGCTTTAAGTCGGAAGTCTTTGCATATGTCTGAGTTAATGGTTAGAGAGTTGGAACTTATTGAACAATTTAGATATTTGAGTTTGATATGTGAAATAACACCATAGAGTGTGACGTTGGGTATGCTAAAAGTGAACAGTGACTCTCTTGTTAGTATAAAAGAGAGTCAGAAGTTGAATGTGAAATTGGTGGGTCTAATCGTCGCAAATAATCATAATGAAGATAGTGATTTCAAAGTAAATGAGCATGGTGTGTTGAGATTCCGAGGTGGAATATCTATACTTGATAATCCTGAGCTAAAGAAGATGATCTTAGGAGAGGGTCAATGGAGTAACTTAAGTATTCATCCAGAATCTACTAAGATGTATTAGAATCTAAAGAAGATATTTTGGTGGTTAGGACTGAAGTGTGATGTGACTCAGTTTGTGTAGGCATGTTTCACTTTCCAGAAGTCAAAGGTCGAACACCAGAAACCTGCAGGATTGATGCAATCATTGGATATTCTAGAGTGGAAATGTGATAGCATTTCTATGGATTTTGTAATCGGGCTGCCGAATAGTCCTAGAGGACATGATGCCATTTCAGTGATTGTTGATAGACTAACAAAGTCGACACATTTTATTTTGAGTAACATCAGTTATCCTTTGCAGAAGCTGGAACAGATTCACCTCTGCGTGCTTGTGATGTTACATGGAGTTTCGTTGTGTATTGTGTCTGATAGAGATTCAGGGTTTACATCCAGATTTTGGGAGAGTCTACAAAAGGCTTTGGGTTCCAAGCTGAGGTTGAGTTCCACTTATCATCCACAGACAAATGGTTAGACATAGAAGATTATTAAGTCGTTAGAGGATTTGTTGAGAGCTTGCGTTTTAGAGCAAAGAGGTATTTGAGATAGTCATTTGTCGCTGATAGAGTTTACTTATAATAACAATTTTTATTCTAGCATTAGAATAGGACCGGCCCAAAGCAGGTGCAATGAACTCTGTTGTACAGGGCCCTAAATTTAAAAGGTCCATTTCTACCATATAATACTTTTAGAGAATTTAAATAAATTTAAACTAATTATATATAGCCCCACATGAACTTTGCATGAATTTGAAAAAATTTAAACTAATTATAAACGGCTCCACATGGATTTTGCACGATATTTTTAACTCATTTAAGGCCTGAGATACTTCTTTATAGTGTATTCTTTCTTTAGACAATTTCAAACATTTTATGTAGGACATTTCCTTCTTTTTCTCTATCTTTGTTCTCTTTGGATATAACAAAGGCAGTCATGAAGTTAAAATTACACTGATTAACTGAAATAGAATTTCTTGATTTTATTAACATCACTTCTAATAAAGCTCTTTAGCATTTGGAATTTTAATCAATTAATTTTCAAAATTAATTATAATAACAATTTCATTGAATAGAGTGTAGTCTTGATGGAAAACTTTGTTTTGTTTTTTAAAAGTCTTTATTATTTTGCGGTATAACATAAGTAAATTAACATTGACTTAGAATTACTATTTTGCTAATTTTATCAAATTCATCTTGTGTTAAGAGTTAGTCATTTAATTTCCTCGCTTCTTTCTAGTTTCTCATTATTTACACAAATCCTTCTTTACTTTAATTTTTTATTATTTCTTGTTTGATTTAATCTTCAAATTGTTATATTTTTAAAGTATTTGTATGATGTTTTGTCTCTAGTGCAAGAGCAAGAGTCCCAAATTTTAAAAGGTCGGATTTTTTAAGAGTATTAATAGAAATAAAAATATTATAATAAAAAAATTAATAAATTAAAAAATGCTATGAAAAAAATTCAATATATCAAAAAATGAAATTGATCAAAAATTAATAATTAAATTTATCTTTAATTAATATATAATTATATTTTTATAATCATATATTTTTTAAATTTGGGTCCATTTTTAAAATTAGAACGGGGTCTCTGGTTGATTGAGCCAACCCTGCATTAAAATGACACCTTTTGAGGCGTCGTACTTGTATGACAGGAGGTGTAGGACACATTTGTGTTGGTATGAATCTAGTGAGAGCGTAGTGTTTGGATCTGAACTTGTCTAACAGACTATTGAAAAGATGAAGTTAATTCGAAAAAAGATGAAATCTTCGCAAAATAAGCAAAAGAATTACCATGATAAGAGAACGAAGGATCTTGAGTTTCAAAAAAGAGACTATGTATTTTTGAGAGTCACTCACCGATGTGGGATTGCAATTGCAATTGTGGTATTTTATAAAAGGGGACAACTTCTCTACCCATCACAAAAAGTTGGGTAGTGTACCTCCAACCAATCATATAATTCCATCTAATTTAATACATTTAATTATTTATTTAAATATTACAATAATTTGTTATTTTCAAAGCATTTTACAAAGGAGATAACCTTACCCAACTTTTTGAATTGGGTAAATAAGAATTCACCTTTATAAAATTAACGTTAAATTAATTGAAAAATGAAATAACTTAAAGATGATATGATTAATAACTATTAATATTTTTAATTAAAAAAATAAAAAATGATAAGCTTAAATTAGTTTATCAAACAGTATTATCATTTAAGTTTAAAATATATAAATTCGTGAAAAAATACCAAATAAAATTAGTTTAATCATATAAATATTTTAGATATTTAAGCTGAAAAATTGTATACTTTCAAACAAAGTATTGAAATAGAGAAAGTTTATATCTATAATATAAGAAGGGAAATTGTTCTGGAAAACACCCAAATACCCTTCCTTCTAATTTTGCCACCTCTCCAAAAAGGGGGCAATTTTGGTCATAAATTTACTTTTTTCAACTAATGATGTCATATAATTGACTTCCAATTGTATAGTTGTTGTTTTGTGTCTTTGCTCTTTAGGAATGAATGAATTGATGATGTCATATGGGGGAACTACAACTTAATGGTTACTGAAAAAGTATATCTTTTTGAATTGCCAAATAGCTGTATTTCACTATCTTAAATTCAAAATTTCAATTTCTTCTCTCTCTCAGTCCTTTCTCTCATTCTCTCTCTCTCTTCCTTTCTCACTTTCTCTCACGTTTCTTCTCTTCCCTTTTCTTTTTCTTTCTTTCTTCTTTACAAACCGGATGGTACTCTATGATACTCTTGGAGCGTTTCTGGTATGTCCACGGAAACTTACGGAGCTTCGAAACTACTGAAGATGTTGTAGTTATTGTATGTCACTCTTCATGTTAGGGTTTGTGGTGAATTTTGTGCAGGGAAGATTTGGAGTATATAAAGGTATGTTCTGAGTATCGGTTATGAAATTTCTTCGATTTGTGTCGGTTATGAAATTTCTTCGATTTGTATCTATTTCTGAATTGTTTGGTTTTGTGTTTAAAATTAGGGTTTTGGTTTTGTGGCTAGGGTTCAATAACGGGAAAATTACGGTTTTAATTTTATAGATTTATCATCGGTGTTCGGTCGAAGAGGTTGCCGGTGAGTATTCTGAAACAAGTTTGATTTCAACCTTTATTTTCGATTTGCCAACGAAGTGACTTTTTTTTGTTTGCTTACAATGTTTTGTTAATTATTTTTTGATGAAGGTTTGAACATTGTTGCTGTTTTATTGTTATAGTGTCCACAAAATCAATGTTTTGTTGTTGTTGGTCGTAAACAAGGTTGGTCCTTTGGTTTGTTGATTCAAACAAATCATATATTGATTGCATTAATTGTTGTTGAGGTACAACTTTGAAATTGTCTTTGCAGCATCTTTGAAATTGCCTTTAATGGTGGGAACATATTCGGTGTCGGCTTTGCTTCGTCAAGTGCAGGTTGGGAATTTTCGTAAGCTTGCTATCTTGATATGAAACATGACTAACTTTCCAATAACAGTTCCAAGTTCCAAAAAAATTTTGTTTATATATCATCCTTCTTTTCTTCTTCTAAATTTTTGTGTTGGGTTGCATTTTCTGTATGGATTAGGTTTGATGCTTATAGGACTGGTTTTGTGTGTTGTTGTAGGGCTTTTCATGAGTATTTTGATGTTGCCCTGTTCGAAAAGTTTGAGAGTGCATATGACTTCATTTTTCATTTATATAACTTTGAATTTGCACTTGATTTTGGGACTAAATTGACTGATGAATTGTTGAGTGATGCCCTGAACGTATCCCGTACAGGTTCCGAGATGAGGTTGCCCGGAGTCGAGAGCGAAGTTGTCTGGAACATGGAAACCCAGAATGAATCTTGCACCATGAACTTCACTGTTAGTATAATTAGTTCTTTTGTTTTATATGGTAGATTATTTGATTTTACGCATAATTTACGCATAATTACTTAACTGTCATGTACTTTATGCATAATTAATATGACATATATTCGAATCAATATAATTTATACTGCTGTTGATTGAATTTACTTCTCTTTTTAACAGGGATGAAAAGTCATATTATAGATGCATGTGTACTGTTCGAAGAAATGCCAAAGAGGATATTAGATGCTCTTACTGCACTAATGCTCTTGCTGCATCACTTCAGAAACCAACGAAAGATAAGTAGTAGCTGCAGGTTTTATTGAGGAACATGGTCCTTGGATGAGGAACATGGTCCTGTCACAAGTGTTAGGTGGGCTCCCGATGGTCGCCACTTAGCCATTGGTTTGAACAATTCCCATGTCCAGATATGGGATGTCACCTTTACTAAAAAGGTAAATAGCTTTTTCAATCGTTCTTTATTTTGTTTTAAACTTGAAATTGTTTTGAAATCTCATGTTTGTATGCTTTCCTTTTGGTGCCTTCTTTTTGGTTCCTACTTGAAAGAGTTGTTTCCTACTTTTCAGATGTTACTTTTTGGTCTAATTCATGGAGAGGCACATTGATAGATGAAGTTTTGGCCATGGTTTGTTTTCTTTCCTCGGCTTTTCTAGACTCTCTGTTTGATAATGTTGTTACGGAATCGAGGCTGAATTTTATCATCCATTAAGTAATCTAATTTATTTCGTGTTCCAGGTTTATGTTCGAGAATGGCTGCTAAACTGTAAGAATCAAGGCTTTTCTAACAATTTTTATGTTAAGCTGTATGAATAAGAGCAATTAAAACTTTAGTAGTTCCTATTGAAACTTGACTCAGTATAGGTGTATGATGGCTAATTAGTTTTAACTCTAGCTGGTGGCTCCAAGTAGTATTCTTTAAAAAATTGATGTTTACTTATATTTGTAACAAGTTTGAGAACTTTTAGTCTTCTTGCTGTTGTTAAGGAGCAGCAGATCAGTAAGGATTAAGAGTTTGGGCCTGATATTTTGAAGTTATGAATTAGTAAGAGATTCATTTCAATTATTCATATATTTTTTTCTATAGATTATAATATCATTGAATAACGGGTTATATATTCTCTTCGGGATATAAACTATTATGGCCAAAGGGATGAAACTTAAAAGAGATGATCTAACTAGCAGCAGAAGCGAAGCAAGAGTCGGTACCGCCTATGATTGCGAGTTTAGCTGGATTTGATCATTTCTCTTTCATTTGGTTTTAATCGTTGGTTTTAATCTAAAATATATTAAGGTGTATCAGTTATGTTGTTTGTTTTTCTGGTAATTTAAATGCTTATTAAAATTATTTCAGTCTTATAATCTTCTTGCATCAAAGTTCTTCATGTCATTTTGACTCCCTATTGATTAATATAATTACATACCTCGACTAATCTAAATGTTGAAGTTTCCATGTGTAATTATTATGTGTAATTTTCAATCTACAAGTGGTTGGATTTGTTTTTGGTTTGAGTCTCCATAGAAGGGCTTCTCATGTAGAGTGTCCAGTTTTGTGTGGAAGTCTTCTTAGCAGCGGCAAACAGCAAATAGGATTTCGGCTCGATGCATGAATAGTGAATCAAGAATATGTTTGGTTCCCTGGCAAATTTATTTTGCGTAGTGGTGGTTCAGATCCTGTTGGTTTTTCATCTGTTAGTTTTTGTGTTGTTATTTCAGGAATGCAGTAACTTAATGATGTTACATTGTTGTAAGGACATGTTCATTTCAACTGTTTTGTATTGCACTATATTAAGATGTTGATTTGGTTGTGTTTTTAGATTGTTTTATTGACTGATGATGATGATGCTGGTTTTAGGGGAAGGATTATTAGTTCAAGAAGGTGAAAGGATTAGAAGTTTGGAGCCTGAAACCTCAGAGGATGAGTGGAGGTAGTCTCGAGCTAGATCTCTAGCAATGAGTGTCTCAACAAGACTCACGTATAGTCTTGGAAAGCTGCAGGTGGAGCGTATAGCCGATTATCAATTTGATTCAATATTCATTGAAGATATCCCCGATGCCAAAGAGGAAGAAATTATGAATTCATTTTGATTGGTACTATTAACAAGTGATCTGCTTCCAAATTCCTATGACGATTATCACACAATGATGAGGTAATTTGTCTGACTGAAGTTAACTTCACTGCTGAACATTTGATGGCTCAATTTGACTTGAAACAAATAAAAATATCATTGATTATGCTGTTTGGATCTTATTGATTCATATGTCAAGGGTACAACTTTTACTTTACCTTAATTTAATCAAGGAAAATTAATGGCACAAACGTGCAACTTGATGCATATTTCTGGATAGACATTGTAAGTTTCGCCTCTTTAATATGTTCTTGCTTTCAGTTTGCAGTATTCTTCTCTTTTAATATAGGGTTGAAACACAAGTTTAATTGAATGAATTATTTATCTAGATTGTTGTCCATTAATGTTTTAAAACCTTTCCAGAAACTCCTATCGAGGAGAATAGTTTTTTTTACAAGTTCAAGAGAATGGATGAAGACTATTTCCTATACAAGTTTTTGTTCAAAGAGAAATATTTTACACATGCTGTGTGTTACAGGCTCTGTTGTTTTGATGCTGCAGGTTTGTAGGGTTACTTTGTTCTCCTCTCATGGATGTCAGTTTATTTCAAAAGCGTAATTACATGGCAGTCTTAATCAACGCTGGATACCCGATAACAATTATCCGTAAATTGATGCAGGTATGTCAAACGGTAGCTATAACGGGGCTATATGGCACTCTTGCCTGACAGAATTTTAACGTACTATTATTTTTCTGCTGTTTCTGGTTTGTTCTTATGAAGCGGAGATTTTTCAGTCTGCAACCTATCCTCACAACTGTTTTGCTATTCTGCAGATAATGACAATGAAGGTATTTTCTTTTATAACCGATATTAGTTCTATTACCGTAATTGCAGCAGCAAACAATTTTGATAGAAACTTGATTATCCGGTCTGGTGTATCAGCATTGATAGCAGAAGCACTAGCAAGTATTGGAGCACATATTGCTTGTGGCTATAAAAGGGTTGTAGAAATTCAACTTAGCATCAATCATTTGAAACCATATGTGATTGGTGACTTTATCCATGCTGAAGTAACATCCTTAACTATTGGCAAATCCATCCAGGTTCATGCTCCTCTTATTATGATCATGGTTTTAAATAATGGTCGCACTCGCATTGCGACCTGGTCTGTACAGATGTTGTTGCAACACTGATTGTCGTCATTAAATTAGCCTTAATTTGTTCACCTTGGTTCTTTATCATTTAAACGGGGAATTACAAGTAAGAACTAAGAAACTCTCAGCTCACTGACTGGTCTTTATATATTATTGTTTGGCAATAGTTTATAGCTGCTCGTTTAATTTTAACAAATAGTGTTATGTTATGGCTTTTTCATTCTTTATTGATTTTACCTTATAGGCTGAAAATGATGCAATATGCCAAGAACTTCAGAAGCAATTGGAAGCTGCAGGTTTGTCAATTATTTTCTATGTGTATTTTGAGTTCTCCTGACACGTTAAGTGTTAATTCATGTTAAATCGGAAAAAAAGATTTGTTGAGTGCTTCACAATTTATATTCTTTGAAAAAGATGCCGAGGGTATATTATATTTATGCAAAGCAAATAGCAGAATAGTGTTAAATTTAAGAGAATAGAATAGAAAGTATCAAATTGGTTTGTTCAGGTAAAGAGCATTTCATATGCTATACTGCCGCAGTTATTTGGGGACATTAATTTGCCAGTGTTTTTGTTTCTCCTGTTAATTAATGACCTTTAATACCTAGAAGCCTAGATATGTAGTATGACGCTAATCATGTATGAAATTTAAAAAGTGAGAGTGTGGGTCATGCTCAAAGGAACGGGAAACTCTCAGGAAGGGTTTGCAGCCCTTCAAAACATTTTAGGGAAGACTAGGAGGAGTGGTAGTGGCAGGTTATAGGAATTGATGTCTTACAAGGATGGTGGCCACAATCACGTTGCAACAAATATACTTTCGAATCAGGAACAAGAAGTGTTACAGGAAAATAAAGATGATGAAGTTGATGGTGAAGAGGTTAGTTTGCCAATGATGCAAGAAAATGAAGATGAAGATGATTCCAATGACGATGGTGACGATGAAGATTAATGGCTACTAAATTTTCATGTCTTTTTCGAAAAAAAATTAATGGTTTTAATACATTTATATTTTCCAGTTCGTTATTAAAGAATGCATACTATTACTATTATGCATCAAGTCATTACTCAATACTTTGCATCAGACTGGAATTCCAGCACATGCACATTCATCTTTGTTATTAATATGAAATTTGATACTTTATTATTATGATTTGTTAATAATATATAGAGATTAATATTAAGTGTTATACATCAATAGAATTCTACCACATTCATCTCATCTCTGATATTAAACAATGGGTTCAAAGTTATTTGAGATAATTATATCTCTCATTCCTATATGCTTTCTACCAGAGTTGTTAATCCTGGCCGCTCCAACCGCTCCAACCGCTAAGGAGAAAAATAATACTATTGTACATAAACAAAACAACTTTACTACTGATCTAACTTTAGTATATGACAAAAATTATTATTGTAATAAACACTAACAACTTTACTACTAATTTATCTTCTAAATAAAAAATAAATTAATCAATTTTTTTTATTTTACAATTTCATTTTTCTTTCATTTCATTTTTATTATGTATTAAAAACAAATTCGCGTCCCGTACCAGTACCCGTGCGTACGCACGGGTATCCCGCTAGTTTGAATCAAAATTACTAATCAATGTAAGTAGAAGATCCAAGGTAGATTTATTCTTTTTACTATTAGTGGAAATCTTGCACATAAAAACTTTTGAGTACTCCATATCTAATTTTACAAGTGACTTGTAATCCAGGATGATTATATCTCCAACTAAACCTACGTGTAAGTATCATAAAATAAAGCTTTACGGCAAAAGACCTTCACTTTAACGTATTTGAAAATTATAATGACATCGTGTCATATAATCAAAACTAAAAGAATTGTTTACTATAAATTGCTAAATTTAAACAGCTTCTTTCTCTAATCATGATTTACATTGAAAGAAACTGTTGGTTGTTATATATAAGTTGAACTATGACAGATTGAATCAATCCATTTCTCCCCACATTTTTTTTCTCCAAAAATATGCTTTAATTAATCATTTGATTTAAGCATAGTTAACCTATTGGATGTTCTGTTCCGTCTTTTAAACATTAGTTTATTAAGTTAAATAATAACATCTGACCTGACCCAACTAATGTCGTAATTAACTAATTATCCTCCTCCACTTGCCCCTTACGTTAAACAATAGTCCAAATAAGGATTTTATCACTTAAAATGCCCCCTACTAGTTTTACCCCATCTAGAATAAGACAACACCACCACATCCAAATAATCCCACTTCCTCTCAACCACTTTTTCCCTAATCGGTACCATTGTATTATTATCTCTTATAACATATGGATCAAGTTTTCCCAAAAATATAAACTTTTTTTCAATAAGTTTATGTAAGTTGAGCTTGCGTTTTAAGTTTTTTAAAAATCTCACGTTGATTAAATATGATTTGAGTGTGACTGACTTTTCATATGGATCAAATTTTATTATGGTTTCATTGTAATAAATATTATATGAATTTTCTTCAACCACAAATTAAGTGTGTTAAACTAGCTTCTATACCATATTTTGTTCTACAATCTTTCAAAAATGGCTCGATGTTGTTGAGTACAAGTGTGAATAATTAAAATTTTCTATTACCTATAAATAGATAGAATGTTGAATTTATAGGAGATGATTCATTTTCGTAACATTTTAAGATTTTGGGTTAAGATGTAGCGCCTTCCTCTCTTGTGGTCTTGGAACATTGGTCCCGTTGGTGGGAGAGCGGAAGCTAGATCCATATCCTATTATTTGATGTAGGGGACTCACACTTATGTGAGAGAATGTTGTGCAACTGTGAGTGATTAAACCTTAAAAAAAACCTTAAAAAAACCATCTCACAGTGTTCTATTCCGCTTTATTCATTTTATTTTATGATATCGAAATATAATTTTGAATAAAGTAGATTACAAACATTAAAAAAAACACCTACAAAGATATCTTCATATTATTCATTGAAGATATCAATAGTTTAAAATTAATCACAATTTTTTTAAAATTATTTATATATGAATATCAATAGTTTTTCTAACGACACAAATTTTATTTCTTAAAGATAAATAAATGTGATATTACAAATTCAAATATATAAACTCACAATCAAATGTCGATACATAACTATTGACTAAGTCGATTTTTCTATACGAAATAATGAGGTCCTCCTATTAATATTATTTTTTGCATTTTAATAAAAATGTAATTTCCGAAAATTAATTTATGCGATTTATATCATTAATTTGTTATAATTAAAAAAATAATTTAAAAAGTGGTTTCCCACCTCCCATTGGAAGCAGCAGAAGCAAGCGTTATATATTTATACAGCTGTCGGAAGAGAGAGTACCCCCACCCCACCCACATTCATTTTCATTTCACCATTACTTTTCTTCCTCCCTCAGCTCCCTCTTTTAGTACGGTTTCTTCTCTTCTCTCCTTTTTTGGATTCCCGTTTCCACTCCCGTTACCGTTTCCTCTCTCTCCACAATCAATTCAATCCTCCACCGTCCATTTAATTCCCTTCCTTTCTCATTTTTCCCAAAAATATAAAACAAAAAATAATTTTTTTGTTTTAAACTTCACACACACAGACAGAGAAACAGAAACCCCTCCCCCGAGATTTCGCCCCTAGAAAAATCTTTACCATTTTTCTATTATTATAAATTAAGAAACAAAATTCTTTCTCCTCTTTTTTATTATTTCTTTTTCTGTTGTTGTTTGTTTTTTGGTTTGTGCTGAGAAGAAAAAATGGCGACGAGTATAGGGATAATGGATAGCGCCTACTTTGTCGGTAGGAATGAGATTCTGACTTGGATCAATAATCGTCTTCAACTTAATCTCTCTCGCATTGAAGAGGTAATACCATTGTCAATAGCACATTGTGTTTTACCCTATTTTCTAGGTTTATTTGTTATTTAAAAGGGGCACAATGATGATTTGAAAGAAAATTAGTTTATGAAAGTGTATTTTCTTCTTCTCACCATGCTTATGCCATGTGTTTGTGTCCATTCATTGCTAGGCTGCATCTGGTGCTGTGCAATGCCAGATGATGGACATGACGTATCCCGGGGTTGTGCCGATGCACAAGGTGGCAACATGACTTTGCCTTAAATTTCATTTTTCTCTTATGATATTTCATATTTGTTACAATAAATTATAATTTTGAGGGTTCATTTTAGGTGAACTTTGATGCCAAGAATGAGTATGATATGATTCAAAATTATAAAGTTCTACAGGAAGTGTTCAACAAGTTGAAGATTGAGAAGGTATTTGTTTCTTCCCTCACTATGAGAACCTACATAAATTGTTCACTATGTAGCACCCACACCTCTGAAAAAGTGCGGGTCCGAGTCAGACACCTGCACCAACACTTGTGATTACATTTAATTTTTTTAATTTTTTTCAAATTATTATCGGTGTCATGGTTGTGTCAATGTCAATATCGTTTTCAGGGTATCCGTGCTTTATAGGTTGTCCACAATGTATGATCAATAAGTCCTTGCTCCATTAACTCTTGGGTTATGGACAACTTATATATAATCTCTTGCGCAGTAAGAGTTTACTGGATAAACATTTATTTGACATGTCTATCCAAATCCCCTTTTGTTCGCACATATTTCCTTACTCAAGGAGATTATTCATGTCTTTTCTGCTTTTTACGCTTCCTAACCTGCGATTTTGTACGACACAAAATGTCGGACGGTTAAGAATCAACACGAGAATAAAATAAATGTAGTAATGAGGATGTTGCGGTGGATGTGTGGTAGTAAGACTTGACAGGATATAATTAGAAATGAAAATATTAGAGAGCGTCGGGGTAGCGCCTATACTGGAGAAGATGGTGGAAAATAGACTTAGGTGGTTTGGACATGTAGAGAGAAGACCGGTAGATTCTGTACTAAGGAAGGTGGACCAGATGGAGAGAAGGCAAACAAAGAGATTAATAATTTGGATAGAAGCATGTTGATAGAACATTATGGCGAAAGTTGATCCATGTAGTCAACCTCACTTAGTGGGATAAGGCTTAGTTGTTTGTTGTTGTCGTACTTTTTACTCTTCCCCAATTATATCCTTATGCTTTCATTTCTGCTCGACAATTTTTTACTGTTGTTTCTTTAGGTAGGGTGGTTAAGTTTGCGTAAGAGATTTGATGGTGTGCAAGGTTGGGGTGTGGTCTTGGTTTGATGCTCATCACTAGTTAATTGTTATTTTTGGGTCGTGTTATCCTAGCTTCATTGATTGCATTGCATGTCTTTAATGCGGGTGGGAAAGTTATTCATGAATTTATCTCCGGGTTATAATTTTACTGGAGAATGAAAACTGGTATAAGAAAATACTCTGGCACAATTAATAGTTGATTCTTGCATTTGTTGAGCTAATGTGATTACTTTGTCGCAGCATATTGAAGTTAGCAGGCTTATTAAAGGCCGTCCTTTGGACAACTTGGAGTTCCTTCAATGGCTGAAACGATATTGTGATTCTGTTAATGGTGGCATTATGAATGAGTATGTTACTCGCTATGTGTTTCCCCATATCCTTTAAACAACTTTGATTACCGTTGCTCTTTTTTTTTGTAAGTGATTGCCGTTCCTATGCCTATGATAATATTTGAAGGAATACTTTATCATCTCAATTTTGATGTAATTGCTTTGAATGATATAAATCCCATGCATTTTTTCTCTAATATTTAAATATGCAATTCTATGCGATGCATATATTTTCTCATGCTGTATATCTGTTTTATCAAAGTCTTTTGTTTTTCCTGTAGGAACTACAATCCTGTGGAGCGCAGGGTTAAGGGTGGAAAGGACCGAAATCATAAGGGTTTAAGGAGCTCAAAGTCGCTTCAATCATATACTACGAATAATTCTGGTTCAGGCGACGCACTCAGTCTAAATAGAACCTCAGGTTGGCTTATTGGTATCTTTGATCCTAAACTGGTATGTATTGGGTTTCCTTTTTGGTTAATTTACATTTGATTGCAGGGCCTAAGCATTCAAGGTCAAGTGGCGGATCAGATGGGGCAAATTCGTCAGCAGAGATTCAGGCATTGTCCAAGCAGGTATGACTTTGAAAATTAGGCTTGCTGTGAATGCTACCATAGTACCATTATCGAAAGGTCCAACTGCGTAAGCATAGTACAAGGCAAAGAAGCTTATGGACATAGATATAATTCTGTAGTAATGAAATTGGTAAATGTATGCATTATGTTATTTTTTCCCGATGATCGACCCTAATATCATATACATGAATGTGCTTTCAGTGTGTCAATTATCTACCAATCTATTAGTTCTTGTATTGATATCAACGTTTTAAGTTTTTCACTTGATAGTTTAATGAAAACATTATTTACCTCTGTTTTGTTCATTACTCACTTTATTCTTTGCTTTTTGTTTTACAGGTTACTGATCTCAAACTCTCGGTGGATCTCTTGGAAAAAGAAAGAGACTTTTACTTTTCAAAACTACGAGATATAGAAATTCTTTGTCAGGCATCAGAACTGGAGAATGAACCTGTAAGAATTCCGGCTTGAGTTTAGTTGGTTTTACTTTTATTTTTCTAAACTGAGAGGTCTTTTCCTTTCTAGTATGCTTGGGATCATGTCTACCTTAAATGAATTTTCTTTTACCGAAATATCCTAAATACCTTCAATCCTCTGGAAATGAGGGAAAGATAGATGGCAGAAGTGTTTGATAAAAAAATATTTGGTACCACTCGTCCAGCCTCTTTGCGAACTTGTACATTGGAATATTACCTTTGTTTTCTACTTCTACAACCACATCTATGACTATTTGGTGTTTCTCCCTCTTTAAATATGATGTGGATTGTAACCCCTGCCACATTTCTTATAATTGTACATGTTTTCTTTGAATATGGTCCAGCTTGATAATGTGTTATGTGTTGGTACTTGGTATTGAAAATGCTTACAACTTCATGTATTTACAAATATGTGAAGAATGCATGTCTAGATCTTGGTTATTAATCCAATTGGTTTGATCATTATTATTTGAATTTGAATTTTGAACATATTGGACTATTATGTAGTACTCTATGCAGTGATGTAAATAATTTGAGTAAATCAATGCACATGTAACCTGTTATATTATGCAGATATCGGTAGCAATTAAGAAGATTTTGTATGCTGCTGACGCAAAAGAGTCAGCATTAGATGAAGCTCAGGCTTACATTAATGAAACATTGGACGCTGTTGAAGATGAACCAGAAACTGAAACATGATCTTTCATTCCTGACTGGTATTCATAAGAGATTTTCAGGGACTTTTCCGAACGAAGCTTAGTGACACCTGCGATGTGAGACTGGGAATCCTTCCCATCCAATGGCGAGAAAGTGTCCTTTAAACACATAGATTTAACTGTTTTTTCATTGTTGTAAACTTGGATGGATAATCAGTGGATATTAGTTAATCTTTCAATAAACAGAAGTTCATTTCATGGTCTATTTTTGAAGAACTTTTCTATTGAAAATAGCCAGTTGTATTTTAGATGGATCAGGCTGGCTCTGTTGTTTTAAATTAACAGCTGCTTGAGTAAATTACATTCTTTTTGTCTAGATAAAGATGAAAATAGATCGGGCCAAACAAGGTTAAAAATATTCAAGGCGTATGTCGTTTGAACTTGAATATGACATTTTAAAATTTTTTATACGTTATATTAACTTCTGTAATTAAGTGAATTAATGTTTTTAAATAGACTGACACTATGATATGTGAGAATTTAAATTCTATTTTCATATTTATGATGGCTTTTTAGATATTTCAACTTTATTTATGGTATCTTATTTCAATACATTTAAATAGATTAAAAATAATGTAGATTAATAAGTTTAATTTAATGAAAATATTTTTATGTACTAATATAATCTAATAATAAAAATTAAAATTTACTTTAATAGACGAGTGTGGTAGATTCAAAAGGTTTTTGGACGTGTCTTAAAATTTGATTATGTTATCTGACTAAGGTTTTGAATTAGCTATGGTTGGAGGGAACTAATAGAAATAGGGGTGTATTAGCTATGGTTGGAGGGAACTAATAGAAATAGGGGTGTAATGCGGAGAGGGGAGAGCAATGTGGAACTTAGTTCTCAATTCATTTGAAATATTTGGAAGAAGAGAATTGAGAAATATATTTTAATAACTCTAACCTTGTTTGCGAGTTTGGAGGGGAAGAGAAGGGCTTTGGAGAATTTAGATATATAGTAATGATAACGACTCTTTTATTATTTTAAACAAAATTATTTTTTAAAAAAGTATCAAATATTTTTTTATATTTTTTTAAAATTTTATTTTTGAAAGTCTTTTCCTCTCTCCCCCTCCAAATTTGCAAACAAAACCTGAATTTCCATTTGAAATTAGTCAACTCTAGTGATAAAATATTGTATAAACATTTGATATAATGTGACACATTCAAATTTACAGTATCCATTTCTCGGTATCTAGTGTTTAACTTTCGTCGCTATATTGTAAAATAAACATAATAATAATTGAAGGAAAGAAAATATGAGTTTTAAATACTTGATGTTTAAGAATACAACTAACTTTTCTTCTCCTCCCCAACCCTAGCCGTCGTCACTTTTTTCTTCTTCTTCTTCTTCTTCTTCTTCTTCTTCTGTATCTCCTAGAGAGGGGTGATTTAGGATCGATTTTGATTCAAAATCACCCCTCCAAATCGTTCATGTTTCTCTATTCGTTAAAATAAGTGATTCTCACATATATTTAGTGTTTTTTTTTTGTGATTTCGTCATTTTAGTGTGTCGTTGTTTGTTTTGATTTCCTGTCTTTGTGCGGTGTATTTTGTTTTTCTGTCTTTGTGCGCAGTGTTCATTTGTTTCAGGTTGAAAGACGAGTTTCGATCTAGTGCAGATCCTATCTATGACTTTGGTGCCATTAATGCTACAGATCTGGAGACATGAATATTTCAGAAATTTCAATATAGTCATAGTTATATTCGTAGGCATATGCAATTTGCTGTTTTATGCTATTAACATGGATGCTGTGAGTTTGTTTGCAGATTCATCCTTTTTGTTTTTGGCGATTCTTAATTTGTATTGTAACAATGTACTCCATCGATTGGAACGGATGAATATTTTATTTAGTCAAAAAAAATACTTGATGTTTAATGTTAGCAGTCTAGTAATTCAATGTTGTCTGAATTAGGCATAATATAAAATTATTTTATATGTTCTGCATAAACTACTTAACCTACTTAAGTATTACATAGAGTAAAAGAAGTGTACATCCTCGCTTAAAAACACATAGATCTATGAATTAGAAAAACAATTTACTCCTTTTTTTTATCACAACAAACTCAATGACTTTCATTCAATAAAATGTGTTCAATACATAGAGGAATCGAATTCAAAATACTACGTCTAGTCCATGAATTGGCCGCCCTTGCAAGTGAATGAGCAACCATATTCTCTTGACGTTTAGTAAACTTAACGTCAAAGTTAGGAAAAGATTGAAGAAGTTCAGAAATAGATCTAAGGATAATACTAAATTCAGAAGCGCCCTTATTGTTGGAGTGTACCGCTTGAGTAACTCTCTGGCAATCACTTTCAAAAATGACATAATTCAGATTCATCGAGATGGCTCCAAGGATAGCCTCTTTAAGGGCTAAGGCTTCCGCTTCAATAACACTAAGAGATCCAGGATCCCAAGATGTACCTGCACTGATTAAATTCCCCAAATGATTGCGCATACACCAGCCTCTATTAGTAGTACCATTGTTATTATTAAAAGCTGCGTCAACATTGCATTTAATCCAACCCATTGGCGGAGGCCTCCACTCTACCTCATGTTGTACATGACCAGAATTACCGCTAACATCCTGAGCATGAAACCAATCATTCCACCTGTGGAACGCACATAGACCCAATTTAGATGCTTCTTCCTTTTCTTGGTGCCAAATAAGGTCATTCCTATTCTTCCACATTAATTCAATCATGACCGCGAACCTCCTCGCTAACTTCTTATCTTCTTTCTTACAAATGTCGAAAATAAAAGCCGTAAAGTCATTATATAAGAGAAGACGGGAATAGATGCCATTCGTCCTCCGGATGATGAGTACAAAATTCGCACTCCAAGGGGCACATGACAAACCGTTGCCGAAGGCGAGAACGAGTCGGAAGGCAACCTGAACAAATCCTCCATAAAAGATGTTTCACTCTTGGAGGTGCTACAATATTCCAAATACTATTCCAATCTTCTGAAATGTTCCCATTTGCATGGCGGTGAAAGGCATTACGCCATAGTCGATAGCCCGATCGAACACTATATTTTCCATCCTGTTCCTCCTTCCAAATTAAAGTATCCGTTGTAACATCTTCCAAGAGAGGCACCTGTAAGATTAATTCTGTATCTACCACATCAAAGATAGAACTAACAGCTTCAGAATTCCACTGCTTCTCATTAGGCAACATAAGATCGTTAATTGTAGTAGAGTACGCTTCTTGTTTCTGGGGTCCTCTCAATCTAGAATTAACACTCCCCCGACACCATGGTTCAGTCATAACCGCAATACTTCTACCATCCTAAAATCTGTAATTTATTGAATAAAATAATAAGACTTAATTGCAATTTTGATCCCTTTGTTATTATTTTTTTGAGTTTTGGTCCCCCTATTTTAAAATTCAGAATTTTAGTCCCTATATTTTAATTTTTTGAGGATTTTGGTCCCCCTGCTAATTCGAAGATAATTTTAAATGAAATGACGCTCATATTGATGATGCGTCAGTGCTAGTTCAACAGTGAAATTAGGGATGGCATTTTGGCCCATCCCCAATGGGTACCCACAAAAAACCCCATATCGGGTAGGGTAAATACCCATAAAAATGGGTATGGGCACGGGCACGGGTAATTACCCATTAAAATATGTGGGTATGGATTCGGGCACGGGTACCTTACTACCCAACCCGCCCCATACCCACACTACATATTTCTATAATGTCATTTATATTATTATATAAAAATGCATGATTCTAAATTTTTTTAAAAATATGTCGCTATTAAATCATTACACATTTTAATAAAAATGTTTATTTGTTTCTTAACTCAACAATAACATACATAATTTTTTTAATATTGTTAAAAAGACTTAAATTATATGATATTTTGTAATTAAACGATTTAATTTTACTATAAATGCGGGTAAACGGGTACGGGTATGGGCATTGAGGTACCCACAGGATACGGGTACGGGCATGAATATTGATACCCACGCGGATTTGGGCTCGGGTACGGGGATTTTTTTTAACTGCGGGTATGGGGACGGGTACTATAGTACCCTGCCCAATCCCTGCCCATTGCCATCCCTAAGTGAAATGTTAAAAAAACTAATTTTCTTTAAGATTTATGTCGAACATGTCATCAATGTGAGTTTCATTTCATTAAAAATTGACTTCGGATTTGCAAGGGGACCAAAATCCTCAAAAAACTAAAATAAATGAACTAAAATTCAGGATTTTAAAATGAAAAATGCTATTCCTACACCAGTTTCTTACACTACACCGTATGTCCGTACGCTACAGACGTACTATTCACCGTCCGTAAAATATTAAATTAAAAATTTTTTTTAGAACAAAAATTTTTCATTTTTTTTTAAAATATTTTTTTACGTTTTTTAAAAAATATTTGACAATACCTACGAATTTACTTCCGGATTTACCTACGGATTTGACAATACCTGCGGATTTACCTACGGATTTGACAGTACCTGCAGAATTACTTGCGAATTTACCTACGAATTTGACAATACATGCGGATTTACTTGCGAATTTACCTACGAATTTAGGTAAATCCGCAGGTAATATCAAATGCAGGTAAATCCGGAAGTAAATTTGCATGTATTATCAAATATTTTTTAAAAAAACATAAAAAAATTTATTAAAAATAATATTTAAAAAAAAATGTAACATTTTTTTAAAAAAATATTAAAATAATATTTTACTATTCATATAGGAACGGTGAATAGTGCCGTTCGTACATACGGTGTAGTACGGCGGTGTACAAATAGCAAAGCAGTTTTAAAATAGGGGGACCAAAATTCAAAAAAATAATAACATGAAAACCAAAATTGCAATTAAGCCAAATATTTATATATACAACACAAAAGAAAATAAGTAAATGTTGTCTAAATTAAAATAGAAAAAAATATTATATACTTATAATGAATAAAATATCGCACGTAGCAGCAATAAAATATTGAGAGAATAATCACTTAATTTAATATTTTATTTTGATTTCTTATCTAATAAATATTATTTTTTGCTTTTTCAAAAATCGTTCAGTTAATCAACTTGATCGTTAATGTTAAATTTTGAGAAAAAATGTTAAGTTGTGTTGATGTGACGATTTAGTTGGCAAAAGTGAAAAAAGTGAGTCAGCAAACCCGATATAAACATGTAGTCCTCTTCAATCTAAAGCATTTCGTAAACAGAAGAATCTTGTGTTTTCTAGGGTTCCAACTTCATATTCTTCATTCTTTCCCATTCATCTTATGTGAATATATATAAAAACCATTAACATACCCAAATTATTTTCAATGTCAAAGATTTTTTTGCAGTGTTTTAATGTCAAACAATCAAAGTTTTAGGACCGTTGAATACGTACTTAGAAGATATCAGTGGAGATAGTGTTTTTTTAAGAGAATGTGTTTTTTATACTGTAATAGACATGAACAATTTAGGAAGTTTTTTTGGATTTGTTGAAATTATATAAATCACATGGATAATGAGTAGTAATTTCGTCGAGTAGTTAAATGATGAAATTATTAATGAAAGAGATCTAAAGATCGAAAGGTAAAAGACTTTTTTTTTTCAAATTGAAGGATGAGGTTGTCTTCGATAAAAATCTCAATGGTGTATGGGGTTTTTTTAGTTTAAGGGTGAATCTAGTGATATTAACAATGTATTTTAAATAAGGTTAGTTTAAGGGTGATTGTGTCTTAGATTATTTTGCAAATTACGTATTTGAAGTTAATGAAATTATGTAAAAATTGTGTTGGTTTATTGTCAAATTATGTATTTGAAGTTAATAATTCATCTTAATGATTCATCAAAGGATTGATAAGATCAAAACCTCTACACAATGAAGTCAAATAAGACTTACACCCACTAATCAAGAAGAAAGAGAGATGGAGGGGGAGAAACATCAAAACAAAAGCAAACAAAAACTTAAACTATCATTAATATCATTCATCTAATATTATGGATTTGGTTCTTTCAAATATATCAACATCCTAGATCTAATGATATTAATAAAGTTAAGTCAACACATCATAAAATAACCACAAAGTCAGAACCAATCATAAAAGAAATAAAAAGATCAATTTAACCAAATAAAAATAAATTTTAGGATGGTCTTAAATAAGAAATAATTGATGAAATACTTAAGTGGTATGTAAACACCAAATAAATCTCTAAAAAGATCATAATAAAATTAGAAAAACTATATATGAATTTTAAAAAAAGGTTTCATAATTTTCAAAAATTTAAAACCATTTAAAAATGACCAGAAATTATTAATTAATGAGAAATTTGTGATGAAAAACATAAATAAGATCATAAAATAAAACAAAAATCCCAAAAATTAACCACATGTCAAAAAAAAGTCAACAAGTGTTGACAAATTTTTTCATAATTTTTTAAAGTTAGAAAATAATTTTTAACCAATTAAAACAAAGCTAACAAAGAAAAAATCAAGAAAAATATCATACCTCAAAATAAAATTCCACAAAAATATTCATTAAATCTGAAAATTATCAAAGAATTTTTGAGATTTTTTTGGGAATTTTTAAATGTGATATGGTATATTAAAATGAATTAAAAAGCAAAAAGGATTTAAAAAAAGAAAATAAAACAAAGTATCAAATCCAGTGTGGTGAGTCACACCATAAAGAGATGCGCTCATCAATACAAGCCTTCAGATCTCTTCATTAATGCGCTGGCATGATCCTAGCACACGTTCCATCATAGACCCTCAGCCAAAGCGCTTCACTGAGTCAAATAAAAGCCAGCCAACCAAAACATAACAATTTCCACGCATTCGTTGGTTGAAGGATGCCAACACATCATATTCAACCACAAGCTTCAGATTTTCAAAGGATTTTGCAGGAATTTGAAGATCAATCAAAGTGTAAAATCAAGTGCCCATAGTGGCATCATTTGACTCGTCTCATCAAGACGATCTCAGCCATATCCTTGCGAAAGATTTATTTGAACTACATCTCACTCGTTTTGGAAAAAACCAAAGAAATCACAAAGAGTAAAACTAACATGAAATGCTTAAAACTCAATCAAATTCAAAAATAGAAGAAGCTACAACTTCAGGGAGATGAGGAGAGTAAGATAGACACGAATTTGGTAAGAAATGGTTATGAATTGCTACCTGTTGAAACTCAAAGTTGAAGCGCTGAAAATGAAGTTTGGTAGCTTGATTCAAGGCACGATTTGATTTGATTTTGATTGCTTTAGCTTTAGGGAAGATCAAGGAAGGTTTATGAATAAAAAATTTGGAGTTGGAAGCTTTGGAAATGTGAAAATGATTTCTGAAATTTAGATCTCGAAGGTGAGTTTGGCAGGGGTGATTTGGCTCTCTAAAGCTTGCAAAATGAATAGGAGAATAGGTACCTTTTTATAGGAGGAATGAAATGGAATGCTGGGAAGAGAGAAATGTTCAAGTGTAGGGTGAATTCGTGTGGGTCTACATCATGATGAAAGTGTGACTTCCCTTTTCTCAAAACTCAAGTGAATCATGCATTTTGATGCACAAAATATCTTTTGGAACATCACTAAACATGTTTAGACACGAATAAGCAACTTAGTTGGACTTGAAATTGAGTTTAATTGAAATTTCAAATTCGATTGATCATGAAACTTCAGTTCCAAGGTACCCACTTAAATTCAATGGGGCATCTTGCTCAAGAGACTTTATGATACAAACTTGGTACCTGTGGAAAGCTGAGGTTACATAGATCACAATGTGCTTGGAAAGGTTTCATTTGGATACTTGGATCAAAAGTTATAGATTCCTCAAGTTGATAGTAAAACTGATTCAACACTTAAAAAAATCCTAAGTTTTTGACACATTTGAGTGCTCAACTTTGAATCAAGGCCTCTCTCAATTGGCTTGTGCTTTTTTAAATTTTATTTGAGCCAAATACTCTTCTTATTTCATAGAACTTGATGCAAAAAGAATCAACTTCAAAGATTTTGTGAATCAAGAGATATGATCTTGGCAAGTGAAATCATGGCATTTGCCCGGAGTCATTTCATCAAACACCTTGATGCATATGCCAAAAGTCCATCTTAGAGCTTTAATTTGCCAAAATTCCCAACAAGAAAGTTGTAGAGAACGAAAAATAAGCTTAAGTATAAAATTTATGAAAGAGAAAGTGATTTTTGAAGCACGTAGCCTTGGGACAGTCTTGTACACACATTATGCCTTGAAACCCTAGGTACACCAACATGACCTATAATGTTTCTTCTTAAAACATGACCTTCCACTTATATTTTGCCTTTCAACTTCAAAGATGAATCAAAGTAGACTCAATAAAAATTATTATGCAAAAAGAATGGGCTCAAGATGACAAAAATTGAGCAAGTTATGATCCTTTGAAGTTGGTACACAATTCCTTAACTTTCAAAGGAGACTTGTAATGTCTTATAACTTTTGATGATTTTTCCCACAAAATATCTTCTTGACTTTTGAAGAGAAGTTGTTGACGATATCAAGGAGGGTATTTTTAAAAAATAAGCACCCAAAAATATTTAAAATAAAGGAAGTTATGCCCTTCTAACCATGGAACCATGAACTTGTCCAACTAGGTTTATCTTCTTGAATCAACTTGAAATCTCTTGAACTTTTCTTGTATGATAAAACATGATGAAGTATATAAAACTTTGAAATGTTATTCTCTTGAAGCAGACTTGATTGTGAGGTCCATAGCTTGATGAAACTTATTGAGGAAGGCATGGAAATAAACACATGAACCTATAAAGTTTCTTGATGAATCAAACCATACAATCTAGAGATAAGCTTTGCCAAATAAAGAGGGAAGATGTTTAGGATATGACACTTAATGATAAGAAGTCCCTCTTGAATTCAGTCCATTTAGCTTCCATGAATGCTCAGTCAATTGAAGATTATCTTCAAAACCCTAATTTTGGAGCGGTGTAGATGCACTTGCTTCAACACTTACCTTGCATCAAAAAACATTGAAATACAAAGACATATTTTTGTATTTTGGTTAGTGTATTATATATATAAGACAAATCATGGGTGCTTGATGATCCGTCTTGAAGATGAGGTGGGCAAATCACCAAAGATAAACCTCAAGATTGTGATCTTGACCAATGATTTGAGTGCAAATGAATGGATAATCTTAGGGTCAAAATTGAGGTAGGACAACAAGTATTTTGGTACAAAGAATTACCATCAACCCGAATACTAACAGATCAATGCTTCACTTTATTTCTTCTTGTTCATGTCATTAATGCACACTGCTTAGCAAGTTGAGTATTTTTGTTTGAAACCATTTATTTTGATTGCCGGTGTTCTTTGTCTCACACATCAAAGTTATTGGTGTAGATGAACCTTTTAATTTTACAATATGTTCACTGTAGAGAAAAGAGGCAAAGTTTACAAGTGAGAACAATGAGTTATAAATGAGATATTAGAAAGTTTTTTAGAGGCAAAGATTTTAGGTTGTGAAAATTGAAGATGCAGACAATATGAATTTAACAAAAGTGTGAAGAAGCATTAAAATGTAAGGCATTGATGCCTGTAGGCCTAACACAAGCATCAAAGACTAATATAATAGATAACACCAGTAATGCAATTATATTGTCTCTTAGAGATAAAGTTCTAGAGGATATTTCCAAAGAGAAGACCACAATAAATATGCGTGTCAGTCTTGAGTGGTTGTTCATGACCAAGTCATTGGCTCACAAGTTGTGTATGAAACAACAATTTTACTCATTTCGTATTACGGAGAATAAATTTGTTGTGGAGAAATTGCAAAATTTAACAAGATTATTGATAACTTGCAAAATATTAGGGTGAAACTTGATGATGGAGAAAAGACTCTAATCTTGTTAAACTCATTACCTAAATCTTTTGAGCATTTCATGGACATCCTTCTATATGGTAAGAAAGAAGTTCAAGTCCAAAGGTTTTAATGAGTTGAACTTATAATGCTTCATTTGTTATAAAATGTCATAAAATATGTTACTTCAAGGAAGATGCCCTTCTAATTCTCATGTGTGTGCTTGTCACTTATTTCTTCTTCCTATTCTTGTGATTTGGCGTTAAGAAGAAAAAACGTAATTACAAGAAATGGACATTTATTAAAGCACCCATATGCCTTCTTCGAGGCCCTTGGCAAAAACTCCAAAATATCCTCAAAATTCGGATACGCATTTCTGAAGTCACCACATCACATTTTTTAGAAGGGTATTCGGATTTGCATATCCAAAACAACATTTTTATGAAAATCAGGGGAATTTCGCATATGCATCTCCGAATCAACCCCAAAATTTAAGTTCAGGGAATTTTTGGAGATGCATATCCTAACCTGTTTTAAGTATATATTTGGCGCGAACATAACCCCTCATACTTCATTTTCATTCAACACTTTCTACTCCATTCATAAAATCTTCGAATCCTTCATTTTGAGCAAGTTATTAAATCAAGTTTTTCCGATACTATAAAATAGTAAGTGTTTCTTCTACTCATTTCAACAAGTTTTCAAAAGCTCTGATTTTGAGTAAGTTTCTCCGAATCATTTGTTGTACATTGCATGTATGTAATAGGTAGTTTATTATCATTTAAAATCATTAGATAGAAGTTTAATTTGGAAAATGTGACTGTTTGGGTCATTATTTACAATTTTTGGGCAATTAAGGCAAAGAACACGCACTTGTACAACAATGTTGTTCGCTGGGATGTTCAGATGTGCATATCTGAAATCCCCTCTGAGGAATTTTCGGATATGCGAATCCGAAATATTTCCATAGTTTTTTTCATATTTGTTTCATTGTATCATTGTCTCCTGAGTGTTAATTACTTCCACTAATTTTTTTTAGGATTATGAATGATAACCCTAGATTGAGACTTGGTAGACCAAGCCAGACAACATCCGTTCGGCTTGAGAGAGTTGAACAGTCTAGAAGGGTCCCGAGGAGTCTCTTGGATGATGCCTCATCGTTTCAGGCTAATGAGCAGAAACCAGAGTAGGAACATGTTCAAGCACAGTCTGTAACGCCCGGAAATTCAATTATTCGCTTAATCTAGACGTTCGGACCGTTAAGTGAAGTTTTTGTATTTTGAGACGATTTAGTCGATATTAGTTCGAGATAGCGGATTGATATTTAGTCAAGAGTTTTAATATTTTTAGTATTAGAAATATTATTGGTATAATAGTTGAAGTTTTGGGAATTTTCTGAGTAATTAAGATTAGACCGAAAATATTCGATTTAGTCGAATTTGGATTATCAGTGTTATTTAAGGGCATATTTGGAATTATTAAATTGATGTCGGGAAATAATATTAAGAATAATATTATTTATAAGTCGGAATTATTATATCGGTGGAATATTATTTAAAGTGATACATTGTTATTTTGAGTTATTATTCTTATTGGGCCTAAATTAGTTTGTGAAAAAGAAGTGAAAGATTAAGCCCAATTGCAAGTGATAAACTAGGGTTTTAGAGTTATGAAGTGTAGTTGTCATTTTGGGGGAAACAAAGATTGAAGAGAAAGAGGCAAATCTTGGAGAAGAGGAATGAACTTGAAGATTTCATGGTGCCCAATCGAAAATGCAATCGGAGACCAATTGAGTTGCTTTAATTGATAAGGTAAGGGTGGGGTTCTCTTCCTATAATGGGGCTCATGAATAATTGTATGTGAGGAATTGGATGTGTAGATTATTGTTTTTGCTTGTGTTAACTGTTGCTAGAAAACCGAAATTATACCATGAGTCATATGATTTTGAGTTGCTATCTTGAAGCTGTTATTGTTGTTGTTTGAAGTTGTGTCATATTTCTGGAAATAAACTTGATACTGTGCGAAACTGATCCATGACGACGACCAGCACTATTCCAAGGTATGGCGACTGGCAAGTTCACGCGACTGACTGGCATAAATTTTGTGTGGGTTCTGCCGACGGCACCCCATTAAGCTATTTCCTCAATTAGTTTTATGCAATTTTAGTGTATACTATTTTTGCTTCACTGTGTGCTTGTGACTCTGTGTTTTCTTTTCTCTGCTGTTTCATATATACACATGAGGATTATGACGTGTTAATGGATTTGAGTGAAAATTCGGAGATGACGCTATTACGAAGTAACGACGGTTTATACTCCACTATGGTTGTCGAATACTAATTGACAAATTGGGGAACTAATCACCCTCAATCCATTGTTATAGGTAGATGATAATCGTACTGAATGTTATAGATCTGTCTTGCTATCTTAATAGTAGAGAAAGAGTATTGATGTTACGTCGCGAAGGTAGTCGCTCACCAGTTTGTGTAACTTGATAAGAGGAATGGTTAAGTAAGAGTTTGACGAAATGAACAATTCGGAGTAGTGAGTATTGTACAAGCGAATGTCGCAAGGGAAAGATTTGGAAGTAACAGTGAAACAACAATGTGAAAATGAGTATTAAGGAAAGTCTGCGTTGGATTGAAAATTTGTGAACCATACAGTTGACGGAGTTTTAACAAGGCAGTGACTTAAAGAAGAATTATCAGAGTTGCGCAGCGGAAGCATTGTGTTGCACTGTTGTTATACGACTTGTAAGAAGTGAAGGATGAAATGTCAGAAGACTGTGAAGTGGAGTTATCTTGATGTTTGGATTGATAGACTGTTGGAATAAGTATGATGAGCCAAGATGCTGCATTGGGTCGTAGATTATTGTGAATCTGGTAAGAATATTAATGTGTTTGTGTTCTTGTGGAATCGTTGTTGTGCCGAAGAAGTAGTGATTGAAGTGTTACCAAACGCGATTTGGATATTTGAGAATTGGATACGATACTTGGTTGCGATGGTGTTGTCAAGTAGATTTTCGAGGACGAAAATATGTACACATGAGGTTTGTTTTCATAATACTACATAATTAACATATATAATATATGTTTTCTTTTCTCTGGCGGTTTCATACGGTTTTGTTTTCGCAATGCTACATACTTAACATATAATATATATATATATATATATATATATATATATATATATATATATATATATATATATATATATATATATATATATATATATATATAAAATGAACATAGGGAGACTATGAGACAGTGGTGGTTATAAAATATAATGAAATACAAAACAGTCTCGTTTGATCAAAATAGCCGAATTAAGCGGTATAATTAGTTGTCCGGAATTTGATGAAAATTTACGTGGTAGCTAAGTTTAATTAGTACATTAACGTGGTGGTGTTATTTTTTCAAAATTGTGATATTAGTCGGTCGATTAAATTAATGGTTGAACTAATTTTCAATGAGCCTATTTAATTGGAATAAACTTGAACTTTGATTAACTATTCGGTTTATCGGTAAATTACGATCTTGAGTGTTTAACCGAATGAATTAGATAACCGGTAAAGAATAGAATTGTGCTCGAATTAACCGGTTTAAGTTATGTTTTAGGGACTTGATAATATGTCTCGAGGTTTGGTAAAGCCGTGAATATTAGTGATTTAATCGAAGATTAGATAACCGGTAGTGACGCGAAATATATTCGATTAATTAATTGATACTATGTGAGTAATCCCGGTTAGTTGTAATAGATTAGTGATTAAACCAAAGACTAATTTATATAGGATTATAAGACTATCATTGAATTGTCTTAATGTGTCGATTTGTTGTGATGACTTTGTTAATTCATGAAACGGAGTAATTGTGCCGGTGTGTCGAAACATGACGATGTTTATGATGAAGTGTAATACGTGATGTTGTATATATTTGTGATGATAATTTTGTGACTAAGTGAAGATGAAATATTATGGTGACGTGAATTACCTCATTTAATGGTAATTGATTGTGATATAGGCTTATGCCTCGTGACGATATGTGATTGTGATGAGTATGTTGTGTTGTCTTGTTTGTCGAGTCACATTTCATATGCATACTCTGTGACGGCCTGGATTGGCAAACTAGTGACGAAGGCTTATGCCTTGTGCCTCTGAATTGGGCAATTGGTGACGGGGGCTGAAGCTCCGATTGGTACCACATGCATATGCATGAGTCGTGCCTCATGATGTCTTTTGTGATGTATATGCTGTGATGTTTGGTGATTTGATTTACGACGTTTATGATGCGATGTTTGTGAATATATGTATGACTTATATGCGATGTTTGTGAATATATGTATGACTTATATGCGATGTTTGTGAATATATGGGTGACTTATACGTGATGTTTTGTAATGTTGTGAAGTGTTATGATTTGGCTTGCGAAGTAAATGAATGAGATATATGAATGACGTGAATGTGAAGTATTGTGACTTGTTGTGCGATGACAAGTATGTGAGATCTATGAATTGTGAAAGTATGATGTGTATGGTAACTGTTGATACTTGCGATGCAATGGTTTTATATGCCTGACTCCTAATATACAATTTATCATGCGCTCACTTATATGATTTGATATCTCACCCTTTTCTCTTGTTCGCCGTTGCCTTTATATTGGTAACGTGCAGGTGTTCGAGTATGAAGATTTAGTTGTTGTTAATCGAGTCGGTTGTCGCTCTGATACGTAGCACTCGGGGAGACGATTTATAATGTTTATGATGTTGTTGTTTATTGTGACTATCCTGGTTTATTAGAATGATATGTTAAGTGAAGTTGCTTTATTAATATGATGTTGTTTATGTGATTAAGATGTTACTTGAGTCAGAAATTGAGAATTATTACTCCGCTATTTTATTAATAAAATTTATTCTGTTTTAGAAAGTGCTATGTATCCGCTAAATGCGATGAAGTGATTTATTGTTGAAGTGAATATGTGACGCCTCATTTGTTTGTCGAGAAATTTTTAAATACTCTGATATTTTCCGCATTATAATTTCCGGGTAGAAATGGGGTGTTACATTAGTGGTATCAGAGCAGGTCGGTCTGTCCGGCCAATGTTGTCTAATTGTTGTCTATCCCTTGGTACGCGACGAGTGTGTGAACACTGCCGGTACTTGTTTGTTTTGATTTCAGGAATTGGTATGACAATAAGTGGGGGAGAAGCCTTGCTTCTCGAAGGGATTTCTGTTGTAAGAGATAGTCTGGTATGATGTCGACAAGCGTTGGTGCAAGTGTTGTTGAGAGTTTTGGAGGTTATTTGGATTCGAAGACAACGTGAAGTTAAGAATGATTTTGAAAGACGAAATTTAGAGAGCTGCGATGTTCAGCATGATGGAGGACTGTGAAGTTGTCGATGCAGGTAACCTTTGTGTGAAATGCCGATGTTTGAAAAGTGATAGAGTAATAAAGTTGCAGTGGGCTTTATGTTGGACTCGCATAAGTAACTGTCGGATGTGGTCGATGCTTGGAGTTGTGAATCGTGAGTTCGAGTTGGAAACTCGAGGACGCGTGTAGCTTGTAAAAAGAATTGTTGTCTCCGTGATATCAAGACTGGAATTTCGATGAAAGAATGCATCTCTCGAGTTATAAGAAGTTATGCTAGAGGCTGTTTGGGATGTGTTTGAGTCGAAGAAAAGTGAGTTTCAGAGTAGGATCTCCGTAAGCAAGTCGCAGAAAAATTCAGAATCATTGTGAAACTTTAAAAATTCATAACTTGAGTTCCGGATATCCGATTTGAGCTCCGTTTGAAGCATCGGAAAGATAATGAGATGAATTTTGAAGTACGAGTATAGAAGTAATTTTGGAGATGGAAAGACGTTTGACGATTGTGTGATGCTAAGTGACTACGAAGCAGATTTTGTAATATGCTTGGACATTGGTGTCTCATCGACAAGATATAACGAGTAGGAAGTTGTGGGTATTGTAAAAATCCAAGGTGAATCATTGGATTATGACGTGTTAATTGATTTGAGTGAAAATTCGGAGATGACGCTATTACGAAGTAACGACGGTTTATACTCCACTATGGTTGTCGAATACTAATTGACAAATTGGGGAACTGATCACCCTCAATCCATTGTTATAGGTAGATGATAATCGTACTGAATGTTATAGATCTATCTTGCTATCTTAATAGTAGAGAAAGAGTATTGATGTTACGTCGCGAAGGTAGTCGCTCACCAGTTTGTGTAACTTGATAAGAGGAATGGTTAAGTAAGAGTTTGACGAAATGAACAATTCGGAGTAGTGAGTATTGTACAAGCGAATGTCGCAAGGGAAAGATTTAGAAGTAACAGTGAAACAACAATGTGAAAATGAGTATTAAGGAAAGTCTGCGTTGGATTGAAAATTTGTGAACCATACAGTTGACGGAGTTTTAACAAGGCAGTGACTTAAAGAAGAATTATCAGAGTTGCGCAGCGGAAGCATTGTGTTGCACTGTTGTTATACGACTTGTAAGAAGTGAAGGATGATATGTCAGAAGACTGTGAAGTGGAGTTATCTTGATGATTGGATTGATAGACTGTTGGAATAAGTGTGATGAGCCAAGATGCTGCATTGGGTCGTAGATTATTGTGAATCTGGTGAGAATATTAATGTGTTTGTGTTCTTGTGGAATCGTTGTTGTGCCGAAGAAGTAGTGATTGAAGTGTTACCAAACGCGATTTGGATATTTGAGAATTGGATACGATACTTGGTTTCGATGGTGTTGTCAAGTAGATTTTCGAGGACGAAAATATATACACATGAGGTTTGTTTTCATAATACTACATAATTAACATATATAATATATGTTTTCTTTTCTCTGGCGGTTTCATACGGTTTTGTTTTCTCAATGCTACATACTTAACATATATATATATATATATATATATATATATATATATATATATATATATATATATATATATATATATATATATATATATATATATATATATATATATATATAATGAACATAGGGAGACTATGAGACAGTGGTGGTTATAAAATATAATGAAATACAAAACAGTCTCGTTTGATCAAAATAGCCGAATTAAGCGGTATAATTAGTTGTCCGGAATTTGATGAAAATTTACGTGGTAGCTAAGTTTAATTAGTACATTAACGTGGTGGTGTTATTTTTTCGAAATTGTGATATTAGTCGGTCGATTAAATTAATGGTTGAACTAATTTTCAATGAGCCTATTTAATTGGAATAAACTTGAACTTTGATTAACTATTCGGTTTATCGGTAAATTACGATCTTGAGTGTTTAACCGAATGAATTAGATAACCGGTAAAGAATAGAATTGTGCTCGAATTAACCGGTTTAAGTTATGTTTTAGGGACTTGGTAATATGTCTCGAGGTTTGGTAAAGCCGTGAATATTAGTGATTTAATCGAAGATTAGATAACCGGTAGTGACGCGAAATATATTCGATTAATTAATTGATACTATGTGAGTAATCCCGGTTAGTTGTAATAGATTAGTGATTAAACCAAAGACTAATTTATATAGGATTATAAGACTATCATTGAATTGTCTTAATGTGTCGATTTGTTGTGATGACTTTGTTAATTCATGAAATGGAGTAATTGTGCCGGTGTGTCGAAACATGACGATGTTTATGATGAAGTGTAATACGTGATGTTGTATATATTTGTGATGATAATTTTGTGACTAAGTGAAGATGAAATATTATGGTGACGTGAATTACCTCATTTAATGGTAATTGATTGTGATATAGGCTTATGCCTCGTGACGATATGTGATTGTGATGAGTATGTTGTGTTGTCTTGTTTGTCGAGTCACATTTCATATGCATACTCTGTGACGGCCTGGATTGGCAAACTAGTGACGAAGGCTTATGCCTTGTGCCTCTGAATTGGGCAATTGGTGACGGGGGCTGAAGCTCCGATTGGTACCACATGCATATGCATGAGTCATGCCTCATGATGTCTTTTGTGATGTATATGCTGTGATGTTTGGTGATTTGATTTACGACGTTTATGATGCGATGTTTGTGAATATATGTATGACTTATATGCGATGTTTGTGAATATATGTATGACTTATATGCGATGTTTGTGAATACATGTGTGGCCCTCGGTTTTTTACCATACCTCTCGCGGAGAGATACGCGAACTGACTCTTTTTGTTTCTGCTTTTGTATTTGAAAATTAGAGAGTCGCCACCGACCTTTTATTTTATCCAATTAAGGAAAGGTTTATAAAAGAAACAGAAAAAAGACCTTTAAGAAATTCTGGGTAAGGGGGTAGGTTATACAAAGGGAAGGTGTTAGCACCTTTGTATCCATGGTTATCCATGGGCTCTTTAATTTGCTTAGCTCACTTGTTTTCAATTACTTTTAAATGCTCGTATGTGGTTTCAAATACCTTTGTAAATTGAATTTGTAATGATCCTTGTGCGGATGTATACAAAGTGTTTTTATCTTTCAAAAGATGCTTTGGAAAAAAGAGCGTTAACTTCGTAATGATCCTTGTTTGGATATATACAAAGTATTATCTTTTTGACAGTTTTATTTTGAAAAAACAATGATATATGAGAGATTTGTTTGTTTTGATTTGAGCAAGCAAATTAGGAGGTCTACCCTGAGTTATAAGGTCTTTATCCTATTTCCTTTAAAAATCTATCCTTTCACCGGATATAAACAAAAGTTCGATTTTGCGTTTGAAATAATAGAATTTGACTTTGATTTTGAAAAGAATGAGAAAAGGGATTACCTTATGAGGTGCAAGTGTGATTTGTGTTTGGATTCAGATATTTTATCTTTGAAGTTAGTGATCTAACGGTTCAATTTTATCTTCAGCATACACGCAGTTTATATGTGCGGGAATTTAAATGCAGAAATGTAAAATGCGGAAAGTAAATCTACGCTATTACATCGATTGTGCGGGAAATGTAAACTACGCTATTTACATGGATTTGACAACCTATACATTTATCTAGGAATTTAAATTGCAAGAAAATAAAGAAATGTTTTTTGGATTTTTTATGATTGATTTTAATTAGAATTAATGCATGATTAATTAAATTAAAATGAAGAAAAAGGATGAAAATAAATTTAAACCTAAAAATTAAGTTTAAAATGTATTCAAAATGCTTTGCAATTAATTTTAAAACAAAACTAATTTTTTTTGGGATTTTTTGAAATTGGTTTGAAATTAATTAAGTTAATTAATACATAATTATACAAATAATTACACAAATAATTAAAACTTAAAGAGAAAATTACTCTAAATATGTAAAAAATTAGCCTATAATATATAAACTATATTTAATGTAAAGAACAATTTTTTTTATGATTTTTTGATTGGTTGAAAATAATTAAAGAGCAAATATATAAATATATACTAATTAATTATGCAAAATATTTAGATATTTGAAGAAAAATAAAATATTTTATGTCAAAAAATAAAATATTATTTTAGAAGCCTAAAAATATTTTTATTATATTTTTTTGATTTTTGGAACTATTTTAAATTAATTTTGCAAAGAAATTAAAATAAAATGAAAATATATATAATTAATGATCTGGTGTGGTTAATAGAAAGGTCTATGGTAAGGATGAGCATTCAGATACGTTGGATGGAGGAATTAATGAGATCAGATGGCCTGGAATGAGAGGGAGCATGATAACGTGTACGTCTTAACGCCCAGGATCCATTTATTTCAAACCCAACGCGCGCGCAAACCAGCGAATGAGGGAGCGACGCGTGGTCATCTTCAACCTCCAGACCGTCGTTTTAGGTCTGCAACTGCTTTTAGTGACGGTTCCTGGTCGTTGCTATAACCCTGTCAATACGAATACAAGCAAAACAACACAAAAATATTTCGCGAGGGTGCCCATGAATTCGTCTGAATCCCACGAACTCAGCCATGCCTTTAATTGAGGCTAATTTTACCTGTAGGGGAAAGCCCTAAAAGGACTTGGAAAACCCTAGCTATGGCATCTCCTTGAATCTGTGACCAAACCTTAATTTAACTATCCAGAAACATTCATTAGGTTAATCTAAACATGGATATATAATCAAAAATTATTTAAAACGCGTGGAAGTATGGATTCGATGTTGATTTTACTTGGTATAAACCGTGAGCTCTGAGGTACGATTCTGACTGCCTCCAAGCTTGGAAATGATTTGGAAACGTTCAATGATACTTGAGGAATGTTTTGGAATGGATATTTGAACTTGAATTGGACTGAAACTTAAAATTCGAATTTTAAATTTCTTAAAATATTTCAAACATGATACAAGTATGTTTCAAGCATAGATTTTGTTCTGAATTTGTGTCTCTCTATTTGTGAAGTAAGCTAAGCTATTTATAAGCCATGTTGTGCTTAGAATCCAAGCCAAGAAGCATTGATTGCCTTTGTTGAATTCTTGATTTTTAAATATTAAAAATCTTTGAATTGTTGACCAAGTCTTGCTCCTCTTCAATTGTCTTGCCTTGTACTTCAATCTTTTGCAGAAAATTAAAGATTCTTTGATGACTCATGCTTAGAAACTAAGCTATCCATTATCCTTCCATTTTCCATTTTCATTTAATCTTAAAATAGGATAAAATTAAACCAAAAATGAATAAAAATGGTGTGGGCTTTGTCTTGGTCGTGGGAGGCCCATAATATCATGGCAAACATGTTTGAACTATGAAAACTTGGCCCCATTTGGAAAAAATACATTTTTGAGCAATGTTGGTTTTTATGCATTTTCCCAAAATTTAGCCAACTTCAACAAGGTGTAAATCCCTCAATTTTTGTCATATGAAGGACATCTTTCACTTTTTGGAAACCTCAAAGAGTCCTCTAACCAATGTATTTGGTCTCATGTCAAAATGATTTTTGATGCTCCTTGTGTGTCCTTTTGAAAAAAGTGTCTTTTTGTTGACTTTGAAAATGACCTGTAATGTCTTTGTTCATATTTTTCAAATGGTGAATGTAATGACCATGGGATCAATTGAATTTGAAATATAATTGAATTTTCTTCAAAATGAGCTTTGGTTTGAATTTTTTGGATGAAGGATGAGAGAGTTATGACCAGTCAAAGTTCAGTTGACTTTTTAGGAGAAAACCCTAATTTTGAATCTTAGGGTTTTGTTGATTTTTGATCTTTCCTTGATGAATTATGATCATCCAATGATCAAATGATGAATCCTTTGACAAAATATGGATGTTGACAAAAATTTCATTTTTGACTGTCTGTTGACTTTTTTGGTCAAACGGGTCGTCTGTTGACTGTTTGAGCTGCTGACGGTGCGTCTGAGTGAATTGAAGTTTGAAAATTTGTATGATGGTGTTGCACCCCAATTTTTGACCTCTGAGATCCCATCATTTTCTAAAGTATTATGATCATTATCATTATCATTTATCATTATCATTTATCATCATGCATATTTTTATTTACTAACAAAAAAATAAAAAGAAAAAAAGTTTGTTGCTTATGTGTTAAAAAGACAGGAGAATGATCAAGAGAAAGCTGAAGAATTAAGGGTTTTGAGGCCCACAAGAGGTTCAAAATTCTCTCAAGATTCAAAGGTTCCTTCAATCAATATTCAAGTCCAAGGATGGCTCAGTTTAAGGCAGACAACTCTCAAGATCGCCAAAAGCGCCAAATTAGGGTTTTGACCTAATTTCACCAGAGGATTGACTTTTAATCAGGAGATGATTCCAAGACTCAAAATATGATTCAAAGGCCTTCAAATCAACATTATAGTCCATTCATGTCATTCAATTGAGGAGAAGACCTTGATTCATTGAAAGATCGCAAAACTGTAGTTCATCGAGAAAAAGTCAACTACAGTCAAAAATCAAGATTTTTGGTCAACATCAATCATTTGAAGTAATATTCACTATTTGATCGAGGATTGATCATAATTCATCAAGAAAAGTTCAGAAATCAACAAAACTCAAAATTGCAAAATTAGGGTTTTTTACCTAAAAGTCAACTGAACTTTGACCGACCATAACTCTCTCATAATTTATCAGAAAAATTCCAACCAAAGCTCATTCTCAAGGAAATTCAATTCTCTACAACTTTGATGTTGGGACCAAGGTCAAGAAATGCTTCCGCCTAAGAGATATAAGCCAAAACATTACAGGTCATTTTCAAAGTCAACAAAAAGCAGTTTTTTGTCAAAGCCCATATCATCAAGTTAACTTCTCCAAATGCAAAAACACTTCCAAAGTGGCTTGTAGAGGACATCTTGGGCTTTCCAAAGAGTACAAGAACACTTTCATAGGATCAAAATTGAGGGAGATATGCCTTGATGAAGTTCACCTTTTTTGGGAAAACGCATAAAACAAGTAATGACCAAAACTTGATTCTTTTTCAAAAAGGCCAATTATTTTGTGATTCAATCTTGATTCCCATATGTCTAAGGGCATCCATGACCTATTCATGGTTCATGACATTTTTATTTCATTTTTGTTGAATTTTTATTTATTTAAAAATTTAATTAAAATGAAATAATTTTAAAGATATTATCAAAAGATGCTTAAGTGATGTAAGGCATGACATAATTCATCCCAAAAATATCTTATATGATCATTGGCTAGAGCTTTGGATCAAAAGGAATCAAATTGCCATCATTACATTTTTGGAAATTTTGAAATTTCTTCATGGCCAAGCAATTCAAACATGACCTCATCAAGCTCACCTCACTCTCTACCACTTGAGATCAGTTTTCCTATAAATACAGAAGCAACTCAGAAGCAAAGGGGACGAATGGACAAGCAAAGAAACCTCTCAAAGAATTCAAAATTCTCAAGAAAAATCTCAAAATAAAACAATTTTCGTTTTCATATTTCCACACCCTTTCAAGTTCTAATAACCACTTCAATCTCTTCCTGGGATAATATAGGGTAGGTCCATGTAATCTCTAAGCCATGAACATGTTCATAATACATATATCATGAACATGTTCATCATCCATGGTGTAATTTTCGTTTTATTATTATTATTGATTTTTAATGTGAAACAATGATACTAACATGTTCCTGAGAATATTTAGAGTAATTTTGAACGTCAGCATGAAGCTTTAATGGCCAAAACCAAGAGAACCATGTTAAAACACCATGTATGTGTCATACCCTAATTTTTGACCCCCCTGAGATGACATATCTTCAGGATTTTTCATCAGGTCAAGACAAGTACCCAGAGCAGTCATTTCTCCATCTGGTACCTAATCGAGGATGCTCAAAGACAAGAAAGCTCAGGCAAAGGATCAATCAATACAAAGACTAGTCTCTAATACAATCATGGGGCTCAAAAACTTCACTTTTCTCATCTATGATTGATTAGACATCCAGTCATATGAGTACAGGTTTACTCAGGTCACCAGACTAGGGTTTTGAGCCTATCAAGGACTGAAATCAGGGATCACATTTGGGAAACCCTAAAAAACCTCAGAGGATCATTCAAAGACATCAATCATCTTCAAATAACTCATATTACAAGATCTACTGGACATCACACTTCAATTCAAAGTCTACAGTCATTATTTTCACATGGTCGACAAATTAGGGTTTTGACCTAATTCACCAAGATAGTTGACTTCTGATCAGGGCATGAATCCAAAACTCAAGACATGATTCAAGGATCTCTACTACCTCCATATAATCCATTTATATCATCCATTTGGGGAGAAGATCTTATTTCTACACAAAAGCCCAAAAATTCACTTTGTCAGGAAAAAGTCAACTGTGAAGGATCATCATTGACTTTTAAGGTTTTTGGTCAAAAAATGACTTTCAAAGATCAATATCATCAATATATGGATGTCAAAGTCATTTGGCCAAAGAAATTCAAAGAAATTCATCAAGGAGCGAAAAGTCGGGAATTAGGGTTTTTGAGGGCATGGTGAGATCTCAAAATTTCACCTACACAACTCAAAAAACTTCCAACATGAAAGTTGTAGATCTTGCCAAATAAAACAACATCTTACAAGGGAACTTTTTTCAAAAGATCAACCATTTATGAAGTTTTGGAAATTTTGAAGTTTAGGTCATAAACACTTAGAAATTTTTCTAAGTGTTTTAACCTAGTTTTCTTCCAACTTTGGCCTCATTTTTCACAAATTTCCCAAAGGATTCTGAAGAAGACATAAACTAATGATTTAAAGTAGATGTTTAGGGCTTTCCAAATTGTGTTCAACCTTCTCAAAATTCAATTTGAGCTAAGAGTTATGCTTGTTCAAAGTTGGCCTCATGAAGTGAAATTATAGGTCATGCATCATTTTGGAACTTTGAAGTTTTGTGCACATGACCTCAAATTCAGATGCTACATGACCCATAATACATCTGCAAACATGCCATGCATTCATTTTCACCATGCCATGATAATTGAAGAAGATTCCTAAAACAAGAACATGTGATTATGTAATGATTACATTTGAGAATTTATGGCAAATTGATGAATCACCCAAGGAATCTTCTCATCAACCAATTAGAGCTCACTTTGCATCTGAATTGTCCCCTAAGATCAGATAGAATCAATGGATAGGGGAGGTGGCTCGAAAATGCAATGATCACACTTGGATATTCTTTGAAATTTCTTCATGGCTAAGAAACCAAACTTGCTTCACTAAGCAAGCTCACTCTCTCACTCAGTACTGAGACATTTGCCTATAAATAGGAGAGCACAATTCAGTAGAAAAACACACCAAAGCAACCATATTACTTGCTTTCTCTTTCTCTTCTCTTGTTCATTGTTTTTCAAAGTTCTTTGGCAAGAAGAATCGATTTCTTCAAACCAGAGCTTATCTTTGGGAAGTGAGCATTCTAACATCTCAAGGGAGGTCATTTGAGGTGATCCAAGCACCTGGATCACTTCTGTAGGTGGAGGAACACCATTGTTGCTCTCACTTTGGAGCATCTGCAGTTGGAGGTCCATGGAGTGATTCAGAAGGTTTCAAGGCAAGCCAATCATCCAGACACACTCCTCAGGTCATAGTGAAGCTAACCAGATGGCTGCAGCTCATCTGTAACTCGAGAATCAACACCCTCCATGTTCACTTGAAGCTGAAATCGAGGGAGGTCCATAGAACAATTCAGGAGGTTTGAGGTCATTACAAGCATTCAGTTAGCATCACTGAGCCACAAGGAAGCTTTTGGGATCGTTCATACAAGCCCAGTTGCTCTCTATCATCCTCACGATCTCCATTTTCAGAGGTAAGTTTCTGAACTCTCTCTCTTTAATTTAAGTACTCTTTGTGAAATAGCTCGATTCTATCTTGTTCAGCATCATCAGAGGATTGAAAACCCTCTATCATCATCCATTTATCTTTCAGTATAGTCATTTAATTTAATTTTGAAATTTTAGGGTTCTTCACGATTTCTGGTAAATTAATTAGATGTAGTTAATGATAGTTCATGTTAGTTACATATTTAGAATCGTGAGTGAATTTAGAGCAAGTTTCATGTTTACATCGTTGCAAATGGTTGAGAAACGAGTAAGTTCAGAAATTCAAAAATGGAGAGCTTGAGGTTGAAGATGAAGATGGTGGTGGCGCGCAAATTTGAATTCTCAGGGGAGAGTTTATTTTATTTTGAATGGTGTGCGTTTTATTAACGACTGAATAACTTGCCCTAGTGGCCACACATGCGCTCTTAGTCTCCTCATGCCAAAGGTCTGGGGTTCGAATCCCCCTCGCCCCAGACTTTTTGGTTCTTTTATTTTTCAAAGATTTACAACTTGTTTTGAATCATAACCAAATGAAGGCAAGTCACTAACACTGAGCGCGCATTGGCTCAGTGGTGTTGTTTTGGGCTGGTAACCTCAAGGGCGTGGGTTCAAACCCTCCAAGGGCCAAAACTTATTTTTTTAACACTAATTTCTTTCATTTCTCTTCACAACTTCACATATTTATTTAACCTATCAAAATAAATCATTTTCACTTCATTTTTTATACACCTATTATTTAATATATCTATTTTGTGAATAGTCAAAAAAATCATAAAAATATTATTTATTTCTTGAGTTTTTAATTAGGTTTAAAATAGTATGTTTTAAGTGTTTTCTTAAATACTTTAAATATATATTATCACTTTATTTTAACCTAATCACTTTGTAAATAAGTTTATGATAAAACCCTAATTATTTAGGTCTTAATTAAGTAAAAATCTTTATTTTTACTTTAATTAAGTTGACTTTTGTCAATTTTCAAAGCTGTTATCAATCTCCGATTAAACGGATGATTAAGGTTTTCAAACAACAAAACCTTATATCATTTCAAATCATTTTCAACTGCTTTTATCACCAGTACTGCAAAGTACTGGGCCTCTAATAGAGTGTAAGTCCCAAAAACCTTCTCTTCTTAGCTTGTTTTCAAAACTGTATTTTCAAAATCTTCTTTCTATTTTCAAAACATTCCTCTGGTATTTGAAGGGCATTATTCCCGGTGAAACTCTTCAGATACCTATGTGACCTTTGTCCATCTTCACTTCTTCTGTTTTAAAAAAAAACCATTAAATGTTTATCATATATATATTCAACTGTTATCAACAAAACAACAAAAATACTGTTGAGGCTCTGTACATACTTCTTCAATGGCCTCCACTCCATCCAGGTTAGGCTTTACAAGCTTTCAATTTACAGTCTTTATTTAAATTACTGTCAAATATAAACTGTGCATATATATATTAGTTTAGAACTACGTTTGAGTATAAACCCTAGGACAGTTAAACTATATATATATATATTATAGGAATATGACCTAGGATTGAGAATGTCTTCCCGGTGAAGGCTCTTTCCTAATTAGAGATCTGTAGTTCAAACCCCCAAGATGAATTATTCCCGGTGAAACATCTTGGAAAAAACCTTAGAATCCAAATAATAGGACACATCCACCCAAAGAGGAATTATTCCCGGTGAAACCTCTTACCCATTTGCTTAGAGCCAAAATAAGTTCAAAACCACATAAGCTTTCTCTTGTGCTATAACAAGGACCCTCGATTAGCCTCCTCTTGGGCTTTGTACAAGGACCCACAGGCTTCTTAAAAGCATTTCCAGCTTCCTCTTGAGCTTGTATACAAGGACCCATCAGGTTTCTTATAAACATAGGAACAGGTCTTTAGTCACCTTTTAGCCTACCCTGGTAAGTTTCTTCCAATTTAAAACCAGACTTTAAACAAGCTAAGTTTGTCTCAATTTCACATTGAGTACATTTTTGGAATGAGAGACATGGACAGTCTCTGTCACCCTCATCTTCATCAATCTTCCTTAGCAGAGTCTAGGATCCATGTTTGGTCATCCTCAGCATTGAGTCAGCCTTCATCTTGGGCTTTAAACAAGAAGTCTCCATTAGATAATCTTTCTGCCATTCATTTTAAATAAAACCCCTGGAAAGGGTTAGCCTCCAACATCTGTCTAAAATGTCAAAATCCCTGGAAAGGGTTAGCTTCCACACATTCCTTCATTTTAAATAAAACCCCTGGAAAGGGTTAGCCTCCAACATCTGTCTAAAAAGTCAGAACCCCTGGAAAGGGTTAGCCTCCAACATCTGTCTAAAAAGTCAGAACCCCTGGAAAGGGTTAGCCTCCAACATCTGTCTAAAATGTCAAAATCCCTGGAAAGGGTTAGCTTCCACACATTCCTTCATTTCAATAAAAACCCCTGGAAAGGGTTAGCCTCCAAAATTAACTAATAAATAATTTCATTCTCTTAGGAGATAATTTCCCCAAAAGAGTCAAAACCCCTGGAAAGGGTCAGCCTCCAAAAAAAAAAAAACATGATAAAGTCAGTCTTTTAACAGACAAATTCACCAGCTGAGTCAAATCCCTGGAAAGGGTTAGCTTCCAAAGAAAAACAGTCTTTTAATAAATAAAACCTCCTCAGTAGAGTCAAAACCAACAAAAACAGTTAGCCTCAACCTTGGGCTTCATACAAGGCACCCAAACAATAAAACTCCCCTGTCAAGAGTCAGCCTCAACCTTGGGCATTGTACAAGGCAGATAATAGAGTCTCCCCAGTGAGTCCTTCATCACTCAGTAGCCACAACCTTGGGCTTTGTACAAGGCAGATAAACCATATCTTTCATGTGTCAAAGATTCCTAACACTTAGGATCTTTCCCCATATAGTCATCCATACTTAATTCATTTAAGAGTCCGCCACAACCTTGGGCTTTGTACAAGGCAGAAAATAATGTTTTCCCCTAGCTAGAGTTAGCCACAACCTTGGGCTTTGTACAAGGCACATAAAATAGAGTCATTCAATTATCCTCAACAGTTAGCCACAACCTTGGGCTTTGTACAAGGCACACAAATAGAGTCTCCCTAAGTAGAGTCAGCCTCAATTCTGGGCTTTGTACAGAACACAAAAATACCCTGTAATTAATTCCCAGTGGAGTCATCTCCCAGAGTCAATAATATTAATTAATCAATCAAAAAGCCTCAAGCTTGGGCCTCATACAAGCCAGCTAAAAGTCAAATCTTTTATACAGTAGATAGACATAGCTTATCTCCATAGAGAGATATTTTTACTACTCTACCACATTCAAACAAACAAACATTTCATTTCAATTTTAATCAAGTCTCCCATTTAGGATTTTGAAAGGCATGAGCTGGCAGTAAAACCCAGACATGTGGTAACTTTCCCTAATTTGGATGAGCATCTTTCTTTCATTTAAGAGGCATTTGACTGGTATACTTGCACATACACAAGTAAGGTCCCCCTCTTGAATGAAATGAATTCAGTTATTCTGTCACTCCTTTAAATGTTTGTGGTAGAATAGTACAAATACCTCTCTGTAGAGATAATTTCATGTCTCTTTACTGTAAACAGAGATTTAATTCCAAGCTTCAACCTTGAGCTTCAAGCAAGGCACCAAAAATAATTAATTTCCCTAGTTAGTTCCCCGAACTACATTAAGCTCTGACTTCCACTAGGGATATGTAGGCATGAGGTTCACAAGGAATCTCAGCGAGCTAATAAAATACCAAAAATAGTCAGTTTGTCTGTCTGTCTGTCTTTTAAAATCAATTCAATTCTCTCTCCTAATACAAAGGAGAAACTTTCCCAATCATTAGCAATAAACACAAACACAAATGACACAGAGAAGGTTCCTGTAGAGTACTACAGATATGTAGGGTGTTTAAACACTTCCCTATGTATAACCGACCTCCCGGACTCCAGAATTTCTAGTCTAGGTGTAAATCCCCACACTTAGCAAACTCCTAGGGTTTAGTTGAGATCTTTTTTTCCCTTTCCTACTCGTAGGACAAATAAGAAAGTTCGTGTGATATCGTAGGAAGAACTGAAATAAAATTCATCCCACCACGGGCGCATTCTCCTTCCAAATTTCGCGTGAAGGGTTTAGCGTGCCGTCCTCCCAAGTGAAACGGGGAGGTAAAAGAAAACGACACCACAGTATGAACATAACCATGGCCAAACTCGAAACTCATAGCTACGTTGCTCAAATGGAAAAACTAACACCGCTATCATGTTTAGAAGGGTCAAATTAGGTGATCTGGGTGGCCCTTGTTTTTTTCCATCTTCATTTTGTAGGTCGTTCAAGAGTTTTAAAATTCGAAGGAAAAATCCGCAAGAAATTCCGCAGGTAAATCTGCAGCAAAATCCGCAGGTAAGAGGTTGAAGAAGATGAATAGTAAGTTTGAAAAGTTGACTGCTGCGTGGCGCTTCTTTATTGGGCAGTCAGCACGCGTGGGCCCAGCCAGAATATTAATTTTTCCTTGGATTCGGTGCACTCCATCCACCATCATATCATGTACACTCTCTCATAGCCATTAGATCATTCTACTGATTCATCCAACAGCCCTGGACACGCAAGCACACCATGGTCCACCACAAGTTAACCACACAGGATCCAGTTTGTTTTAATTTTCTTTATATTTTCTTATTTAATCTATTTTCTTTATAAAATTAATTAAAAATACTTTAAAAAACCAAAAAAATATTTTAGTTTCAGTTTTAAGTTTATAAAATATTATTTTATTTTTTAGCATAAAAATATTTTATTTTTATTTATAATTTATTTATTTTGCTTAATTAATTAGTAATTATATAAATATTGCTTTTTTTAATTATTTTTAACCAATCAAAAAAACTCCAAAAAAATATTTTCCTTTTAAATTTAGGTTTATATTATTATAATATAATATTTGACATAAAAATATTATATTTTTATTTATAATTATTTATTTTGCTTAATTAATTAGTAATTATGTATATATTTGCTTTTTTAATTATTTCTAACCTATCAAAAATTTCCAAAAAAAATAATTTCTTTTGTTAAATTAGGTTTATATATTATATACTAATTTTATACATAATTAGATTTATTTTTATCTTTAAGTTTAATTATTTTTATAATTATTTGTTTAATTAACTTGTTAATTAACTTAAAATCAATTCCAAAAAATCACAAAAAAAATGAATTAAGTTTAATTTGTTTTATATTTATTTTTGTATATTATTTGATATTATTTCTTATCCTTTTTTCTTTGTCCCGACTTGGAATTAAAGATCAAATATGGCAGAGATTGTATGCAGTTGATTTAAGACTTTTGGAAATTTATCGTGTAGTCGCTATGATTCTATCAAGTTTCTGATAAATTTTCATTAACTTTAAATCCGAGATCATCATTCACTCACCATCGATCTTCACTAACATCGTGAATATACTTGACTAGCTTCAAGATGATTCACGTGCTAACATACTAACAATTAACTTTAAATTCCGCATTTTATTATATTGTCCTTTATATTTCTTGCTTTATACTTTATTTTATCATTCATATTATTTATGTTTCTGTTATTTTTTTTCTTTGTCCATTTGGACATATTATTTATGTTTCTGTTTTTTTTTCTTTGTCCACTTGGACATATTATTTATATTTCTGTTATTTTTCCTTTGTCCATTTGGACCTATTATTTATGTTTCTGTTATTTTTTCTTTGTCCATTTGGACATATTATTTATGTTTCTGTTATTTTTTTCTTTGTCCACTTGGACATATTATTTATATTTCTGTTATTTTTCCTTTGTCCATTTGGACCTATTATTTATGTTTCTGTTATTTTTTCTTTGTCCATTTGGACATATTATTTATATTTCTGCTATTTTTTCTTTGTCCATTTGGACATATTATTTATATTTCTGCAATTTTTTCTTTGTCCATTTGGACATATTATTTATATTTCTGCTATTTTCTCTTTGTCCATTTGGACATATTATTTATGTTTCCGCTATTTTCTCTTTGTCCATTTGGACATATTATTTATGCTTCCGCTATTTTTTCTTTGTCCATTTGGACGCATTGTTTATGTTTCCGTCATCTTCACTTCTTCTATTTTCAAATCAACAAAGCATTTAAAAAAGTGAGCTAAGCAATTAAGAGCCCATGGATAACCATGGATACAAAGGGTGCTTAAAACCTTCCCTTTGTATAACCAACCCCCCAAACCCAAAATCTGTCAAAAGGTCTTTCCTGTTCTTTTATGCCTTTCCTTTTTTGGATAAAATAAAAGTCGGTGGCGACTCTTGCAAAAAAAAAATAAAAAAAATAATAAAAGAAAAAAAGAGAGAGCAAGGAGTCAGTTCGTCAAAAAACCGAGTTACAGAACTGGCGACTCTGCTGGGGATTTGAAAAATCTTTTTAAAAGAGGGGTTACCTTAGAGTTTTTGTTCACTTTAATATTTGCTTATACTTGTTTATTTTGTTATTTTTTGCTATTCTGGATATATGTGTGGTTCTGTTACAAGAGATACATTATGGACAAATCCTAACCCGGATTAAGTACACATAAGAATTAGGTGGAGGGTATAGTCATGTATGGCATACAAGGAGTTCAGTCCTTAAAAAGCTGGCATGAGAATCCTTCCGCTCAGTGGAGGTTCCTTGTTGGTAGTATATGTTTAACAAGTTCAGTTGCGAAGACATTATTGCTTTCATTGAACTGTAGAAGCTGAGTTGGCCGTAGAACCCCAACCCATCCTGGCCTTATTAGGTTGTGGCGCAGAAACTATTCAGGTGAAGACTTGGATTAGTTGTCATGCGGAGAGCCACACTCAGACGAGTTTTTCTTGAGAATATTGCTAGCTCACAAGTTCAGTTGTGCAAGCCGGTAATATCCGAAAGAAGAATGTGGACTCTGACGTATCAGTAGAACATGTTGTACAGGTGATTAACCCCTAGTACTATCCCATGTTTGGTTCTTTGACCTCATGCTCGTGACGTTGAACTTTTGAACCTATCTTATGTGCACCATGTTTGTGTTACCATTTATGTATATGTGGCATTCATGCATTCATACATTCATAAAAATCTTTTCCTTTGATTTTCAATGAACTTAGAGGTCTTTTTTGTAAACATCGTAAGTTTCATCAAACTCAATGGATCTTGGGTGTTGATGGGGTGAAAATTCTAATCCACCAAAATGGATGATTGATTTTGATGATAACTTGACCAATGCTTTAATCCAATGCTTGAATGTTTGCAAATTAATATCTTAAGTTCTTTGAAACTCAACTAATATAAACAACAATTGCATCATTTGCATACATACATCCAGGTTACCCATGAAACTTATCCTTGTCTGTCTCCATCCTCAGAGTTGTCTGTCTACCGTCAAGCTGATTCCCTCACACAAGTACGGAACTAGAGTCAACGTCAAATTAAGAATGGAGTATCAAGAGCAACATAACGTAGAGGTCAGGATGGAAATGGAGGATTTAAAGTCAAGTATGACCAAGCTCACTGAAATGCTGCAAGTTTTGATCGCTAGAGGGGAACCGCCTCAGAAGACTGTCATTGTTGAAGTCCCAAGTGCGGATATTGACCCTCAACCCACTCAACAACCACCTTCAACATGGCCTGAGTTTGGTTTGCCACCTGATTTTACTCCTCCCTATGAGAAGACTCCTGGTATTGGTCAATCGTCACGACCTGTGATGGGTCAAACTTCAAACCCAGTTATTCGTGCTCCTATCATGACTGAATCTCAGCCCATTGTGCATACTGTTGCTCAACATGCTTATGAGAATCCTTTATTTGAATACCAAGCTGCCAATTCCCAGAATGGAAGCCAAGGGGATGCTGGAGATATTGAAGATGTCAAAGAACATTATCAGACTTTGGAAAAGCGATTGAGAGCCATGGAAGGCAATAATTACTTTGGGGTTGCTGCTAAGAATATGTGTTTGGTTTCTGATGTCGTCATGCCTGCAAAATTCAAGACTCCTGAATTTGAGAAATACAAAGGAAACACCTGTCCAAAAAGCCATTTGATCATGTACTATCGCAAAATGGCTGCTTACACTCAAAATGACAAACTACTCATCCATTGTTTTCAAGATAGTTTGAGCGGAGTTTCGCTAAAATGGTATATGGGACTCGAGAGGAGTCGTATTCAATGTTTCCAAGACCTAACTGATGCTTTCATTAAGCAATATAAGTATAATTTGGACATGGCACCTGATCGCCGACAACTACAAAGCATGTCCCAGAAAGAGAAAGAGTCTTTCAAGGAATACGCTCAACGCTGGAGAGAGCTTGCTTCTCAAGTAGAGCCACCTTTAGTTGAAAAGGAACTAACAGGCATGTTTATGGATACTCTCTCACCTTTCTTCTGGGAGAAGATGATCGGCAATGTATCTTCCAACTTCACAGACTTGGTAACCATTGGTCAGAGACTTGAAGAAGGAATCAAGAATGGGAAAGTTACTCATGTTGTTGAAACCTCTAGTGGGGCGAGGAAGCCTTATGTAAACTTTCAAAAGAAAAATGAGATGAATGTTGTGTCAGAAGACAGAAGATCTCGTCATAAACCTCATAATGGTGATCAACCTTATGTGGCTGCTGTTGCTCCTGTGCGAGTTCAAGCTCCTCGACCTGAGGTTGCTAACCAAAATCAGATTCGTAATAGGGTTGACTTTGACCCCATCCCTATGACTTATACTGAATTGTATCCTGCATTGGTTCATAAAGGATTGATCACAACAAGAGCTATGGCTCCTCCTCGGAATCCTCTTCCAGAAGGTTTTAGGTCTGATCTTCATTGTCCTTTCCATCAAGGGGCAGCGGGCCATGATTTAGAAAGATGTTTCCCTTTGAAGGAGAGAGTTCAAGAGTTGGTTAGATCAAAGATTCTATCTTTTAAGAATGTTGGTCCCAATGTTGTCACTAATCCTTTGCCGAATCAGAATGGCTGAAAACGAGTTAAAGACAATTATCTCCCTAAAGCCAGTGTATCAAGACAGGACAGCTCATCCTCGTCACTGATTAGTCACTAGGCCATGTTTCTCTACTGTTTGTATTTCCTCAATTGTATTGTTTGCTTTTAAACTTTGTTTATTCCTGAATGTTAGTTTTAATGAAATGAGCATCGTATGTTTGAATTCATTTTCATCTACTATGTCTATGTTTATGCTTCTTTTACAAAAAAAAAAAAAGAAAAACAATAATAATAATAAAAAAAATTCTATTTTGCTTTCTCTATCAAACTTGTGTTTTATGCAAAGATTGGATGGAGGATGATGACAACGAAATACCCAGGTTGTTGAACTGTATGCTTTCAAATAAAACTTTGCTGACGATGTACAGGCATTGTTTCAATTCCCAAACACTGGAGAAATAAGGAAGTTAATCCCTCGTGAACCCCTTTGAGCCTAGAAGTTGGTGTTTCTTTCTATACGAAATAACCCACATTTTAACCCGGGGCAGGGTAGTTCCCAGTTAATTTGGTTGTGCATTCTATTTTAAGAGAATCATTCAATACGCCTTTCAACAAGTGTTTCAATCACAAGCTTTCCTCCACATACATCAAAGAAATGTTGGAGACGCCGAGCAAAAGCCAATGATGGGTCATTATAATCATTAAGCAGGATAGTCACTATCTTTCAAAAAAAAGTATCAAAAAAGAAAATCAAAGAAAAGCCTGCTAAGTCAAACTCAAAAAATGACTTAGGCAAAAATTAAGGCATCCCGCTGACTGTGAGTTTAAAAATAAACAGTTCAGGCAAAAGTTAGGGATATCAAAAAAAAAGGAGAGATAAGTCAATAAATTCTTGAACCACAAAATGTTGTGGCTATCAAAAGGAAGAAGTGACTGCCATCTCTAAGTTTTCTTGGCTTGTGAACTTTCATCATTACAACAGGTGAAAATTCCAGAAGTCTCTTGGAGCCTGAATGCATAGTTTGAATTAACTGAGTTTAGGACTGAAGATCATCACGAAGATGGGGTGGGTTACAAAAATTTTGAGCCTTATACCTTTTGTTTTTTAAACCGTGAACCTAACCACGTTACAACGTTCAAAAGCCCTAATTGAAGCAAGGTTTATTTTGAAAGCATACTACAACAAGGTTGCGTAAGCTGACTCCCAAGAGATTTACCAATCATTTATGTTGATACCATATCTTTGCTTTATCTTTCACGTTGATTGTCTTAACCTTTATGTTTTAACCAGTGATTCCATTTTCTTTACAAAGTGATTTTGATTTCAAAAATATGTTTTGAGCATTGCATTAAAATTACCATTCTTGAATGAACACTTTATTTGAAAGTAAGTACTTATCTTTCGGGAAGTTCAAACAGTCGAGAAACTTGATCAGTGATCCTGTCAGGGGCACATTACTTCAAGATCCTGTTGTTCATATGTTTAATCAAGATTTGTTAATAAGAATATCCTCTTCAAGATGTATACTATGGCAAGTCTTCCCAACATTCATTTCAGGAGTTGAATCCGTGATCAGTTTATCCCCAACATAGTTCAAATGAAGCCATGATCAGTTAACTTGCAACAATTATTCAATCAGGGGCAATCTTCTTCAGCAATACTCAAGCCTAGTTTATCAGTTATTCTCAAAGGATCATTTGCTTGATACAGTTATCAGTGTTGCAAGAAGTTTGTTCAAGCATCTTCTTTCCAAGCAGAGTTTTCAGAGTTCCTGTGTTGAGGAATCAAAGCTCCAATCTTGCCTCACAAAAGAGTCAATCCCAGTCGTCATGAATAACTACATTGCATTGAGCATTCATCATGCATAGAAAACTTTAACATCATGCATAGAAACAAAATCATGCTCATTAACATTCTTCCAAGGTCCTGTTGTTGTCAACATCTTACCTTGAGATCAAAGTCCAACTTATTGGCACCTACCAAAACAAATTTATCCTTTTGATTCGTTTTGTCTGTATCTATCTGATATTCTTCATGATATGTCTTGTTTGTTCTGACAATTTTTCAGAACTTTGTCACCTTTTATTCAAAGCTTCTATGGATGTCCCAATTCCCAGTAAAGTGTTATTACCTCATTCAAAGTCACTCTTGAATATCTCTGAGTTCAATCATGTTTTATCTTGATTGTCGTTTGATGCTGCTTCATTCATGGTTTATCTTAAAACGCTTTTGATATTTTCTTCTTAAAGTTCAAATCATGTTTTACCTTGATTGACCTTGGTGTTCTCTAATCATGTTTTACCTTGATTGTCACTTGGTATTCTCTAATCATGTTTTACCTTGATTGTCATTTGGTATTTTTCAATCATGTTTTACCTTGATTGTCATTTGATGTTATCCAATCATGTTTTACCTTGATTATCCCTTAATGACATCCAATCATGTTTTACCTTGATGGATCTGTGACGATTATCTAATCATGTTTTACCTTGATTGTCCGTTGATGATTATCCAATCATGTTTTACCTTGATTATCCTTAATAACATCCAATCATGTTTTACCTTGATGGACCTGTGATCATGTTTTACCTTGATTGTCCGTTGATGATTACCCAATCATGTTTTACCTTGATTGTCATTCGATGTTGCCCAATCATGTTTTACCTTGATTGTCCGTTGATGATTACCCAATCATGTTTTACCTTGATTGTCATTCGATGTTACCCAATCATGTTTTACCTTGATTGTCATTCGATGTTGCCCAAACATGTTTTACCTTGATTGTCATTTGATGTTGTCCAATCATGTTTTACCTTGATATTCATTTTATGTAGCCACATTCATGTATGCCTCAGATATTCTCTTCTCAAAGTTCAATCATGTTTTATCTTGAAAGCTTTTGTCAACTGTTTCTTTCTTGTGTGAAGTCTGATTCTATTCCTAGATGACGTATACCTTTTCCCTAGCGGAGTCTGTTTACTTCTCCCCATTTGTGTCCTGTTTCCATCTCGTGGAAATCATATGCATTCATAATCATATGCATTCATAATCATAAGCATTACATTGCATCTCAGGTTCAAAAATTATGTTTATATATATATATATTTAAGTCTCTTCAATCACGTCGAAACGAAGATTTACAATCTTCACATCTCCGGATAGAAGAAACTTAAATAGGGGCATCTGTTGCACCCCAATTTTTGACCTCTGAGATCCCATCATTTTCTAAAGTATTATGATCATTATCATTATCATTTATCATTATCATTTATCATCATGCATATTTTTATTTACTAACAAAAAAATAAAAAGAAAAAAAGTTTGTTGCTTATGTGTTAAAAAGACAGGAGAATGATCAAGAGAAAGCTGAAGAATTAAGGGTTTTGAGGCCCACAAGAGGTTCAAAATTCTCTCAAGATTCAAAGGTTCCTTCAATCAATATTCAAGTCCAAGGATGGCTCAGTTTAAGGCAGACAACTCTCAAGATCGCCAAAAGCGCCAAATTAGGGTTTTGACCTAATTTCACCAGAGGATTGACTTTTAATCAGGAGATGATTCCAAGACTCAAAATATGATTCAAAGGCCTTCAAATCAACATTATAGTCCATTCATGTCATTCAATTGAGGAGAAGACCTTGATTCATTGAAAGATCGCAAAACTGTAGTTCATCGAGAAAAAGTCAACTACAGTCAAAAATCAAGATTTTTGGTCAACATCAATCATTTGAAGTAATATTCACTATTTGATCGAGGATTGATCATAATTCATCAAGAAAAGTTCAGAAATCAACAAAACTCAAAATTGCAAAATTAGGGTTTTTTACCTAAAAGTCAACTGAACTTTGACCGACCATAACTCTCTCATAATTTATCAGAAAAATTCCAATCAAAGCTCATTCTCAAGGAAATTCAATTCTCTACAACTTTGATGTTGGGACCAAGGTCAAGAAATGCTTCCGCCTAAGAGATATAAGCCAAAACATTACAGGTCATTTTCAAAGTCAACAAAAAGCAGTTTTTTGTCAAAGCCCATATCATCAAGTTAACTTCTCCAAATGCAAAAACACTTCCAAAGTGGCTTGTAGAGGACATCTTGGGCTTTCCAAAGAGTACAAGAACACTTTCATAGGATCAAAATTGAGGGAGATATGCCTTGATGAAGTTCACCTTTTTTGGGAAAACGCATAAAACAAGTAATGACCAAAACTTGATTCTTTTTCAAAAAGGCCAATTATTTTGTGATTCAATCTTGATTCCCATATGTCTAAGGGCATCCATGACCTATCCATGGTTCATGACATTTTTATTTCATTTTTGTTGAATTTTTATTTATTTAAAAATTTAATTAAAATGAAATAATTTTAAAGATATTATCAAAAGATGCTTAAGTGATGTAAGGCATGACACAATTCATCCCAAAAATATCTGATATGATCATTGGCTAGAGCTTTGGATCAAAAGGAATCAAATTGCCATCATTACATTTTTGGAAATTTTGAAATTTCTTCATGGCCAAGCAATTCAAACATGACCTCATCAAGCTCACCTCACTCTCTACCACTTGAGATCAGTTTTCCTATAAATACAGAAGCAACTCAGAAGCAAAGGGGACGAATGGACAAGCAAAGAAACCTCTCAAAGAATTCAAAATTCTCAAGAAAAATCTCAAAATAAAACAATTTTCGTTTTCATATTTCCACACCCTTTCAAGTTCTAATAACCACTTCAATCTCTTCCTGGGATAATATAGGGTAGGTCCATGTAATCTCTAAGCCATGAACATGTTCATAATACATATATCATGAACATGTTCATCATCCATGGTGTAATTTTCGTTTTATTATTATTATTGATTTTTAATGTGAAACAATGATACTAACATGTTCCTGAGAATATTTAGAGTAATTTTGAACGTCAGCATGAAGCTTTAATGGCCAAAACCAAGAGAACCATGTTAAAACACCATGTATGAACATAACCATGGCCAAACTCGAAACTCATAGCTACGTTGCTCAAATGGAAAAACTAACACCGCTATCATGTTTAGAAGGGTCAAATTAGGTGATCTGGGTGGCCCTTGTTTTTTTCCATCTTCATTTTGTAGGTCGTTCAAGAGTTTTAAAATTCGAAGGAAAAATCCGCAGGAAATTCCGCAGGTAAATCTGCAGCAAAATCCGCAGGTAAGAGGTTGAAGAAGATGAATAGTAAGTTTGAAAAGTTGACTGCTGCGTGGCGCTTCTTTATTGGGCAGTCAGCACGCGTAGGCCCAGCCAGAATATTAATTTTTCCTTGGATTCGGTGCACTCCATCCACCATCATATCATGTACACTCTCTCTCATAGCCATTAGATCATTCTACTGATTCATCCAACAGCCCTGGACACGCAAGCACACCATGGTCCACCACAAGTTAACCACACAGGATCCAGTTTGTTTTAATTTTCTTTATATTTTCTTATTTAATCTATTTTCTTTATAAAATTAATTAAAAATACTTTAAAAAACCAAAAAAATATTTTAGTTTCAGTTTTAAGTTTATAAAATATTATTTTATTTTTTAGCATAAAAATATTTTATTTTTATTTATAATTTATTTATTTTGCTTAATTAATTAGTAATTATATAAATATTGCTTTTTTTAATTATTTTTAACCAATCAAAAAAACTCCAAAAAAATATTTTCCTTTTAAATTTAGGTTTATATTATTATAATATAATATTTGACATAAAAATATTATATTTTTATTTATAATTATTTATTTTGCTTAATTAATTAGTAATTATGTATATATTTGCTTTTTTAATTATTTCTAACCTATCAAAAATTTCCAAAAAAAATAATTTCTTTTGTTAAATTAGGTTTATATATTATATACTAATTTTATACATAATTAGATTTATTTTTATCTTTAAGTTTAATTATTTTTATAATTATTTGTTTAATTAACTTGTTAATTAACTTAAAATCAATTCCAAAAAATCACAAAAAAAATGAATTAAGTTTAATTTGTTTTATATTTATTTTTGTATATTATTTGATATTATTTCTTATCCTTTTTTCTTTGTCCCGACTTGGAATTAAAGATCAAATATGGCAGAGATTGTATGCAGTTGATTTAAGACTTTTGGAAATTTATCGTGTAGTCGCTATGATTCTATCAAGCTTCTGATAAATTTTCATTAACTTTAAATCCGAGATCATCATTCACTCACCATCGATCTTCACTAACATCGTGAATATACTTGACTAGCTTCAAGATGATTCACGTGCTAACATACTAACAATTAACTTTAAATTCCGCATTTTATTATATTGTCCTTTATATTTCTTGCTTTATACTTTATTTTATCATTCATATTATTTATGTTTCTGTTATTTTTTTTCTTTGTCCATTTGGACATATTATTTATGTTTCTGTTTTTTTTTCTTTGTCCACTTGGACATATTATTTATATTTCTGTTATTTTTCCTTTGTCCATTTGGACCTATTATTTATGTTTCTGTTATTTTTTCTTTGTCCATTTGGACATATTATTTATGTTTCTGTTATTTTTTTCTTTGTCCACTTGGACATATTATTTATATTTCTGTTATTTTTCCTTTGTCCATTTGGACCTATTATTTATGTTTCTGTTATTTTTTCTTTGTCCATTTGGACATATTATTTATATTTCTGCTATTTTTTCTTTGTCCATTTGGACATATTATTTATATTTCTGTTATTTTTTCTTTGTCCATTTGGACATATTATTTATATTTCTGCTATTTTCTCTTTGTCCATTTGGACATATTATTTATGTTTCCGCTATTTTCTCTTTGTCCATTTGGACATATTATTTATGCTTCCGCTATTTTTTCTTTGTCCATTTGGACGCATTGTTTATGTTTCCGTCATCTTCACTTCTTCTATTTTCAAATCAACAAAGCATTTAAAAAAGTGAGCTAAGCAATTAAGAGCCCATGGATAACCATGGATACAAATGGTGCTTAAAACCTTCCCTTTGTATAACCAACCCCCCGAACCCAAAATCTGTCAAAAGGTCTTTCCTGTTCTTTTATGCCTTTCCTTTTTTGGATAAAATAAAAGTCGGTGGCGACTCTTGCAAAAAAAAAATAAAAAAAATAATAAAAGAAAAAAAGAGAGAGCAAGGAGTCAGTTCGTCAAAAAACCGAGTTACAGATGGTACTTTGATATGTATGGAGGTCCATGAAATCCATTTGAGGTCTCAAAAACTTGTTTCTCCTGAAAAAACAAGAAACCCTAATTAGGGACTGTTTGTGTAGGAGACAGTTAAGCGTACCTGATTTTTGTGCAGTGCTGAGTCTCTGCTAATCATGTGATATTCAGAAGACTTCTAGGACAAAAATCTTGGAATTTTGAAATGCAAAAGATTGATTTGATTGATGGTACAAAATACTGAGAATTGTACTGTCAGCAGTTTGACTGTCAACTGACTGTTCGGGTATTAATGTAGCAGTTAGAGTGAAAAATCAACAGTCAAAGTTAATTTTCTTTTTGTTGTTTTTGTTTTATGTGAAAGATGAAAGTTTATTTACATGACTTGTTAAAAACACAGACATAATAAATAAGTAATATTTACTGTACGCGAGCAAAATTACCGATAATAGCCCTGAAAAACATTTAATGCACAGAAAAATAAATATTTGACCGGCAGAAAACACACAAAATATTATCTGAATAATTAAGCAACAGTATGACAAATAGTACAACCTTTAATACTGACAGTACAAATATTACATACTATAATGAACAGTACGACGAGTAAATGGTACATTTAAGAAATAGGAGATACGACAAACTTTAAGAATGACGATTAATAACCCATGCTACAAATAATAACATGTAGATGATTGGGAATGCAAGCATCCCAGGTCCACAGTTTTCAGGGCTATGTAGATAGAAGAAAGACATGATTACCACCACAACAGTGATGACCATAAGAAAACACGTTTCCATCCGCTTCGCCATTTTGTCGGGGAAGAAGAAAGAATGAATATGAAGTAGAAATTTGAGAGATGAGTTAGAATTTGATGTGAGTTTTTATGGAAAAAATGAGAGGTATTTATAGAATGAAAAGAAGGATAGAGACGTTGGGGAATGAAGTGATTCCGTACAAAAAGGAAAATTTGAGTGGAAGTAAGATTTGAAAGAAAGTGTATGATAGTGTTGGGAAAAAGAGATGTATAGAATAAAGTTAGGATTTGATTTTTGAAAAAAGAGATTTGAAGAGATTTTGAAAATAATGGAATATAGTACAAAAGTTAGTGGGAAACAAAAATTAGTAATAATTTACTTGTTTACCAGTACAGTTTGAACCCTCGACTCTGCGCCTGCAAAAGATTTAGTTCTGTACCAATTGCGTTAGTACTATTTATCTGTAAATAAATATCAAATAATTAGCGTGTGTGAAGTAATAAACAGTAACTGGCGTTTGCGTAAGAATAAATTCAACAGCGAGCCAAAATACTGTATAAGAAAAATTCTAAAAACTAAGTATTTCATATGTCAGGATATTTATGAAATAAAAATCCATGATTATATGAAACTCCTAATTTTTAGATTGGAGTTTTCTTGAAAAAAGATGCGGGCAAATTTTGGGGTATAACAACACGGGTGACTTATACGTGATGTTTTGTAATGTTGTGAAGTGTTATGATTTGGCTTGCGAAGTAAATGAATGAGATATATGAATGACGTGAATGTGAAGTATTGTGACTTGTTGTGCGATGACAAGTATGTGAGATCTATGAATTGTGAAAGTATGATGTGTATGGTAACTGTTGATACTTGCGATGCAATGGTTTTATATGCCTGACTCCTAATATACAATTTATCATGCGCTCACTTATATGATTTGATATCTCACCCTTTTCTCTTGTTCGCCGTTGCCTTTATATTGGTAACGTGCAGGTGTTCGAGTATGAAGATTTAGTTGTCGTTAATCGAGTCGGTTGTCGCTCTGATACGTAGCACTCGGGGAGACGATTTATAATGTTTATGATGTTGTTGTTTATTGTGACTATCCTGGTTTATTAGAATGATATGTTAAGTGAAGTTGCTTTATTAATATGATGTTGTTTATATGATTAAGATGTTACTTGAGTCAGAAATTGAGAATCATTACTCCGCTATTTTATTAATAAAAGTTATTCTGTTTTAGAAAGTGCTATGTATCCGCTAAATGCGATGAAGTGATTTATTGTTGAAGTGAATATGTGACGCCTCATTTGTTTGTCGAGAAATTTTTAAATACTCTGATATTTTCCGCATTATAATTTCCGGGTAGAAATGGGGTGTTACACAGTCTGCTCATGACACGCAGGCTTCTCCTGACACACAGGCTGCTCCTGATACGCAGGCTGCACGACTATGTGCAGCAATGAGACAGGCTTTCGATAGGTCTGTCTAGGAGTATCCAGGAGGGTCCTATGACACCTCCCTTATGATATATTACGACTCCCATGCCGCTCCGCATGTTTGGGCAGGAGAGGTATTTTTGTTTACACATTGATATGAACGACTAACATTGATATTAATTTTTATTTTTGATAACTAACATTGATATTAATTTTTATTTTTACAAGAAATACCATCCCTAAAGCCCGTAAACCACACGCAGAAAATATTTGATCTTGTTCAGCCCCGGGAGGATTGGTTGAAGGAGGCCATCCTTGGCTCCGGACATGCCGGACTATGTTATTCCAGTTATGGGACTATCAGCCACGACATGCAGGGGGCATTGTGCGAAAGATTGCACAAGGAAACCTCATCTTCTACACCTTCCTATTAAAATGAGGTTACTTAACCACTCTCAGATAAGTCATAACGATGCGATTGAATGGATGGTCAACTATATGGAAGTTCAACCAAAATATGCTTTTGACCAACATGCCTCAACTAATGGAGCTCATGCTAAGTTCTCCTTCCTGGAGACACTATATGAAGAGCACTTGAATGCGGCAAAAGCATCTGAGAGTGAGGACAATGATTTTTTTTCCAGTACCACTGTGCTTGTGCTTCATGGTGTTACTTCATGTTCTTGGTTGGCACCCCCATTTTGTGGACAAAAGTGAAACCTATGTGGATGTTTCATACCTCTAGTACTTCTTTGATTTGGATTCAGTTAGCGAGTGGAACTGGGGGGCCGGCTGTTTGGTATACATATATCAAAAGCTGAATGAAGCTTCTAACTAGAGGAAAAGGCAGTTGACGACTCTTGCACACTATTGACAATACTTTTCATTCGAACTGTTAATTTAATATGGTTTTAATACTTTTTTCATACATATGTCTTATTCGTTTTTCAAGGATGGATCATTACCCACTTCCACCGTATTCACGGGTTCTACATTAATGAGGAGTATCGTGAAGAGTTACCGTGCCATGTACCTCTTGAAAAGAGGGAATAACGTTGTGTCGCCGTTCCGGGTGTATCTTGAACGGACTGTTCACGATGACATCAAATGGATGTCTTACGAGAATCACATGGATATGGTCCCCTTCGACCCTATCTCATTATACTTAGGGTGGCTAGCATGTGGTAGTAACATTATGGTCAAGTATCTTCCTGAGCAGTACATACGACATTTAGGCTATGTGCAGACCATCCTTAGATATCCCTTTCAGACTGCTCATGACACCAATGTCTGCAGTGATCTAGATGACATCTTTTAGGATTGGGAGCATCATATGGTATTAGAGGAGTATCAGATGATGCCAACATAAGGATATGTGACATGGTTCTACAGTGTCACACCATATCATGACATCAGACGCTCCTGGTCGTCCACCTAGGCCAGCACATGAGGAGATCTTAGAGAACCAACAGGCCCAGGATGACCATGTCACTGATGTCTTGCCGATTTGTTAACGAACAGTTGCTTGGGCAAGAAGCTTTGGACTTAGGTATGATTGAGAGAGGCGGTTCTGAAGTAGTGGCCGTCGTAGAAAGGATGGTTAGAGAGGCATCGAGTGCTGTGGGATACAAGAGACAGAGGAGGGGTCGGGGGGTTAGGATAGGACATACGCAGTAGGCTATGTCTTTCTTTTCTTTTTTATTTGCCGATGTATTAATATTACATTCCATACTTTCTGAACAATGTATTATTTTTCGCTATATCATAACAATATTACCTACCTTCATTGTGTTTGTTTTATTGTTTTTCTTTTGCGTGTTTATTAACGGTTTAATTAAATTACAGATCAAACCGACATTGATCCTTTTAAAAAAAAGTCAAAAACAATTATGCTTCTGTCAATTATGTATATCTGAAACGTCATCTCTGAGTGTTTTCAGATACGCATATCCGAACCAATTTTTCTAAAATTCTGTGGTTTGTTCGAAGATGCATCTCCGAAGGCCAATTTGTGGTTTTCAAAAGTGTTTTTCACCTCATAAGGGTGGTGCATTAAGAAATTGCCACAAGAAATATACATCTAACCTGAATAGACAATCACATTTCTTCAGCCTTGTATCATTAACTACATGTCAACTCTCTATTCTTTCTTTAAACATTTTTTTATTAGAACCAAAATCACATGGGGTAATAACTTAAACAAAACTTAACTGAGCTACTTCACTGTGAATCCAATCAAACAAATTATCCCATAAAGTATGTTTCTTTTTAGCCATAAAAGTATTTCAAAACAACTGTTTCCTCAACCTCTAGTTTGCAGACATCTGATTCTTCAACCACTGGGTTGGAAATATCCTACTCCACCATAACTTAAATGCTACCAGAAAACACCAACCAGATGGATCCTTTGATTTTCTATCGACCAGAAGGATCCTTTTCAGAGTTTTGCACTGCTATTTGTAAAAGAATTTTTCTGAAACAACTTTTCTTCGAAGAAAAATATTTGGAATGCAAGAAAAAAAGAAAAAGAGCACCCTGGAAAAATGCAATTTTAAGAGAAGTTCACTTCAAATAGTTATTGCATTAGTATTGGAATTAGCTGCTATTATCTTCTGGAGGTATTTCAACTAATGATCATCCCAAATAACTAGAAGATTTGCCAATGCTGATGATATATGTTCCTATACAGAATGACGATATAAATCCCTTTTGCAATTTGATACATTACATAAAATATCCATGTATCTAAGCTTCAATCTCTTGATGAGCAACCAAGTTTGAATTTGTGACAGTCCATTTTTCCATTTAATGCAAGGGCAAGCACATCATATTCCTCCACGTACCACAGTTCGGACACCACTGCCTGAATGCATATGTTTGGAGGAAACTCAGCAGGCAAAATATAGGTTAGGCTCTTCCTATCTTATAATACTCAAATTTCTCATGTCCTTAATTGCAATTTTGATTCTGTTATCTATAAAGACAAGCAAATAACAACGAACCTTGAATCCGCGGATCTGTCTATTAAGTTGATTCACTAACTCATGAAAAAATTTGAGTTCACCTGACGTTGTAAGATGTTCCTGCATATCACACGTAATGAACAATCGTGCCAATGTTCATGTTAGGACGAAATGCAATTCTAAAATAAGTGACGGTGCTAACTCTAATCAATTCCGAGAAATATGTGGAAAATAATGTAACACTAGGAAATAATGTAGATGGATAGTAGTGTACCGTAGACGATGCTCTAGGTGGACCCAAAAGCCTAGCAAATGTAGTGTGAAGAATTGCAGCATCATACTGCAGATTAAATAATGGAAGATCAAAAAGCATCACAATGCAATTTAATTTTAGATGCATATCAAATCATTAATTCACTTTAGACAAACGTAGGACATATCAAATTAACGAGATTTCCCAATGTTCTAATTACATCTTGAAATTCACTAGTCCTGTCTAAAGCCATAGTGTAGAAGGTTGCAACTTTGTTGCGGTGACATTACACCAAAATTGAGTATTCAAATGAAACTTACAAGTTGCTTCTCGGGTGCACGCGGAAGTACATTCTTCAATCTAGCACGAATCGTTATGGGATCTGTACCCGAGATTACCTACAAAATGAACAGAAAATCATTACAACAATTCTGGTGAAAGAGAAAATACTAATATAACAACTAATATACTAGTAACATTTATCAACGAAACATAAGTAAAATTTTTCTGTCGATCACACTTCACCATTCTAAATCATAGGCAATATAGAAAGAAAAGGCAAATAGGAAACCAAGTTAGGGTTTAGCAGCATCAAGGACGTGAGCAACTCAGTCTATAATAAATGTGTTAAGGATAACGAGAAGAATCATTTAGATTAAAAACAACCTGCCAGCAACCAAGGAGCACCCCAGTTGAAGTTAAAACCACTCGATCCAAAACGATATTCAAAGGGCAGAGCCTTGCAGCAACAGTTTCTACTGAAGATGCTTCAGCTTCTATCTGAAAAAACAATGATTCTCATGAACTACACGAACAAACTTCCAACATCAATTGAATAAATCAATGATTGAAGTATACCTCTTCATTAGTGGCAGGTACAGGTACAATATGGTGAGAGGCATGGAACATGCTAAAATGGTACATGCTAGAGTTCTGAAACCAGATTGCTAATTTACACACATGTAAGCATGTGAACAAAATAAAATAAAATAAAAAAGATAATGAAAAGGTAGATCCAACAATGACTTACCTTTATCAAAGTATGGATTGAAAATATTTTTGACAGCCTCCCTGGATCATGCAAACCAAGAATGTCATATTATAACTAACCAACTACATAACTACAATAACAAAAATATCATAGAGGAATACAGAGTATAGAAATTTAAAAAAGTCGTTATTGTTATGCGATACACTATTTAGTTCAAAGTACTGTCAATAACGGCTATGGCGGTGATATCGCACTGTAGTGTAGCGAAATTTGAACAAGCTGCTAAATTGCAACAAAAAAGGGTAGATGAAGGTGGAGATATAATAATTGTCATGATATTTTGTAAAAGTGGTATGATATGTCTATTTTATAATTTTGGTTCTAAATGATATGTCCTATTTATCAGGAAACAAAAAAAAGAAGGTATGATCAAACTTTATCCCCTAGTAAGTTTTTGTCTAAATCAATTTAAAAAGTTACCGTGTTAAGTTGAATAATTTACTCCCATCCAGTTTCAAAATGATACATTATATTCCTTCAAGTATTTGAAAACACAGCAAGTGAGTCATTTCCCCCCTAAAATCGCCTTATTCATCAAGATGCATACTATACTAGTAAAACAAATAGTTTGTTTTGTTGAGAATTTAAAGAAAGAAAAGAAGTACGGGCTCTACACGAGGATGTTAACATATGCTATATCATTTAGCTTGCATTAACCCGGAAAATCTATTCAATAATTTTGTATAAATTTATTTCAGATACTCATTTCCTTTATACTCACTGTAAGCATTGCGTAACCACCTTCTAAGATTAGGAATGGCAGGATAATCTTTTGAACTCTAACATATTCTCTAGTTAGTAGGGATGGCAGGATAACCTTTTGAACTCTAACATATTCTCTAGTTAGTAGGGATGGCAGGATAACCTTTTGAACTCTAACATATTCTCTAGTTAAGACAGAGTGTAGCTTTCACATTTCCCAGAATTACTAAATGGTATCCTTATCATGAGAAATAGTGCTACAGTATGAATCATGTGAGTGATTTGTCTGAGATATTCAAGTTTTCGATATATCACAACAAAAGAATCTAGCGGATACAATTAGATGATTGTTAAGATCCCACATATGGTCTGAATATGTGTTTATAAGTGAGAGGCATCCCTCGCCTTACAAGCCACTTTTGTGGGGTAGAATTAAACTCAATCCAAATTTTAATATAGTACCAAAGTCTATACAAGATCTGTTTGCCATCTGCTATCGGGCCACCCGGGTCACACTCCAAGTATTCAAGTATGGGCATGAGGGGTGTGCATTGAGATCCCACATTTGATGAGATATGATCTAAGAAGATGTTTATAAGTGACAAACATCCTTACCTTACAAAACGGTTATTTAGGGTTCAGTTACTCTCAACCCAAATTTTAATAGTGCTGCAACTTATTTCTAATAAAGGAAAAACAGTATTCTTATTAGTATACAAATATGATCATCCAATTCAAAACCAAATCCAGATTTGGAAAATATAGATCTTTAGTTAAGCATAGATACATACATCAAATGATCATTAATAAAAGTGACCAGAAAACTAATAGTAATACTTACGCAATAGGTACCGAGAATTCAGTGTTCAAATACAACACATTAGCTCGCACCGGAGGATTTGCAGGCTGCATATAGAAAATTATCATCAGCTGCTACCAAAAACAACCCCATCTTAAATTGTCATTTATTACCTTTAATACAGGTGTTACGGATCCACCATACAAGGTAAAGATATCTGAAATAGAAAGTGACTGAGAGGTTTCACCATGTTTCAGAAAAGCAGCTCCATGTTCATCAAGATCCCTTGCCATCTTATCATATAACTTGGATCTTCTCTCCGAACTTAAATTTGAAGAATCTGAGATAAACCCTTTTTATCTTAGTACCAAATTCGCTTATATCTTCGCCCAAACTCAAATTTTGAATAAAACCCACATCAAAGAAAACATTTTTACTTATAAATATCTCATACATAAGGTAACAAATAAATAAAAACAAAAATTACTTGTTACTAAATCTAAGAAACAAAACCTAAATCTAGAAACTAACATCAATTATTACAAAATCTAAGGAAAAAACAAAGAATAAGTTACCTGAAGAAGGTGATGAAAGGGTGTTTGAGGAGTTATGAAGGGCCATTTGGAACAAAATGAAGAAGCATAAGGCAGAGATAAACCAGATAAATGCTGCCTTTTTGAAATTTCTCCACCAACTCGATGTTGCAGTTCTACCCGTCATAATAATGCAATGATGAACAGATGAGTTAGATTCCAAATCTATGTACTCTCATCACACCCATTCCTATGTTCTTATTGCAGTTTTGATTACACCTCAAATCAACTAAAACATTCTTAATTTATGTTTCAAATTTTCAATCATCATCTATCTCTGTTTTTTTTTCGTCTTCTTCACTTGCTAATGTAAAAACAACCTCTTTGTTTCAACAAAGAAAAAAATTTACCTTACACCTCTACTATTTTACCTTAATAATTTAACATGTTACTAATTTTGTATCTTCCAAAAAATAATTCTTTTTTACTAATTTTGTAATTATTAAAACTTTCAATTTTTATCTAATCTTATAATGTGGAAACGTGAGCAACGAAAGAAAAACATCTCAAAATTTATGTTGGATCACAAGAAAACAACATTTCAAATGTAATTGGATAACTTTCATCTAATCAATTCCCAATTTGTAATGTTGATTCATAATTTTTGAAAATTGTGTCACTTAAGAAATTAGCGAGTTGAGTTGCAAATTAAATCTCTTTCTCTCTAAGATGTTTCTTGACATTATTTAAAATTGTGCAAAACAGTCACTCAACCACGACACTTCAAAGATAAAATAATTTAGTTTTATACTATACTATTATTACTTGCAGGATAGATAATCGGTCTAGAAATACACCATCTAATTGTACAAAGATAAGTCGAATATGGTATAATCACCACTCGTATCTGGTATAAAGACCTGTCATGATAATTTCTCAAATAAATTGAAATTCAAATAATTCTCCAAAGAGAATTCAATAATGGTTATTTGTGTTGAGATATAATCCAAGGTAGTTAGTTACTTGCTTAGCAAGTTAGTTGACTTGTTAGGTAAGTTACTTTAAGTACAAGTAACTTTGTATATAAATACATGTGTGGATAACTTTCAAATCCAATACAATTACCTTCCATTCTTTTTCTCTCTCATTCTCTTCTCACCCAAGTGCAGCTTCTGGTTCATTTTCTTGATCGTGTTTTCAAGAACTGCACGTCAGTGATCTTATTTTCAGGATCGTGAATGGTGTAACACTCGAGGTCGAAGAGGGCGGAGAGTGGTCACATTTAACAACTGAGGTCAAAGAGGGCGGAGAGTGGTCACATATAACACCCAAGGTTGAGAGAGGGCGAGGAGTGATCGTCGAATTCACATCAGAATGAGAGGGATCCTGAGGCTGTGCAGAGAAGGGACTTGATGGTTAAAGAAATGCTTATAAGGATTGATTGGTACTACCTATACAAGAAAAATGCATCTTCTTTTCGGTAGCTTAACAAATAAGAACTCCATAGTTAAGAAGGTTTGACTTGGAGTTGTATTTGGATAGGTGGCCTTCTGGGAAGTTTCCTAGAAATTATGTGAATGAGGACAAAATATACTGAAAAGACCCATACTGGTTTGTGGGGCCAGTCACTAAGGTTAAAGGTATCAAGTTACAACCATTGCGAAGGCAATATGAATTATTGTTGATGGGAGAAGATGAAAAGATTGCAGGCTATGTCTCTAAGATGCATAATCTTGTCCATCTCATGAAAGGTTGTGGTGATACCCTAACCAACAAGTTGATAGTTGAGAAGGTAATGTGTATGTTGACCTCTCACTTTGGTCATGTTATCTTAGCTATTAAAGAATCCAACAATCTTGAAACCCTAAGACTGTAAGATTTGACTTGTTTATTGGAGGCACATGAGTTACGGATTTTTGAGAGGAAAGGGGTTCAAGATTTGATACAAACACTGCAGGCCCAGACATGGAAGAAACATGGTAGTTCCAAGAAGTTAAAAGGCAAAGGAGACAATATTTAGAGAAAGAAATCTTGGGTGAACCTTCAAATGCATAAGGTCGATGATAGGGCCTCTGAAACCTCCAAAAGAGGAGAAGGAACCTCATAACAAAAAGACAACGAAGAGAAAAAAGTATGCAATGTTATAACTGTGAAAAGTGAGGTCACTTGGGCAATAATTGTTGGAACAAGAAAGACTAAGGAGTGAAAAAAGGCAAGGATAAAGGAGGGAACCTGGAACGTCAAGATTCAGATGATTATGAAGATATGGTGGTTTTGGTTAAATTTGTAGATGAGCATGTGGAATCAAAGATCTGGTTCTTCAACAAAAGCTGCTCGAATAACATGATTGGTAGAAAAGTGTGGTGTTAGCATATTTCAACGAGTCAAAGAAGAGCAAGGTCAAACTTGTAGATAATAATTTGTTGCAAGCAGAAGGTATTGGCAACATAGTTATTCAAAGGAGCGACGAAGCCAAAACTATGATCAAAGATGTATTATATGTACCTAGAATGAAGTGAAATCTACTAAGTGTTCAACATCTGGTCTAAAAAGGTTTCTTATGAAGGTGGAAAAAATACATAAGAAGGGGGTTGAATTATGTATCTGATAACTTTTTCATTTTTCAAAACAACAACTTCTAAATCTGACCAAGTTCAAATTCTAAGCTAGAGTAAGCAGCAATAGAATAAATTAAAGTGCAGAAGCAATAAGTAAATCACACACAATATTAATCCTGGTCCTTCTAAGAGTAGTCTAGTCCCCTTTTCACATAAGAGCTTTTCACTATAATCAGAACCTGATTACATCTTGCTTAGACACACCAGTCCAAGACTTTCTGCTTAATAACTCTAAAAGAGACATCCTTTCCTAAACATACCTATTCAGAACTTCCTTGCTAAATCACATTTGAAATATAATTCCTTGATTAAACACACCATTCAGGACTTCCTTGCTCAATCACACTTGAAAGAGATTTCCTTGCTCAAATACTCAGTCTGACACTTTCTTGCTCAAACACTCAGTTTGAGACTTTTACAAATTCTAAAAAAATGTTTAGGATTATAACAAGATGTACATGATATAAAATTAGAGGCAAAAGTAATGCATCACAAGAAAGGATCTTGTTACTTAAGATTTCTTGGATATGCAAGTGTAAGAAACTCTCAAGTCTATGTACAATACAACAACTATGTAAGATTAAAGTGGGAAACTGTTCCTATTCTAATTTGTTGTATGTATTCTTGCTATTGTCTTCTTTTGAATCTCTTACTCCTTATATATAGGGAACAGAAGAGACGTTGGAAGCTTGCTTGTACAAGTATCTTTGCTGAAGAAGAGGTTTCCAAAAGAGAGATGTTGGAGTGGTACGATTAGGAATTTCATCTTCTGAGTAAACTCTTTATCCATTGTCTTTTCCAAGTGAGGCATCCATAGGCATGCTGGAATAGATTGAAGAAATTGTGTCATAGAACCTTGAGCCTTGTGCTAAAACCTCTAATTGAATTTCACCATAATTTTGGCAGTTTGACAAGATGAAGATGCTTTTGCATAGAGTACGAACCAAAAGGTTCCATTTGAAAATCAGATTCCGATTAATGAGAATCTGGATTATTATGTTTCCTCTATATTATCCATTTAACTGGGTCAGAACCTAGTTAAATACCAGCTTAATGATCATGCACACTTAAGTAAATGTTAGTATACCCTATTAATCTTTAAGTTCATCAAAACCCTATGAATATGAACAGATTTTGTTCCAACAATCTCCCCCTTTTGATGATGACAAACATAAGTATTTTAAGAACAATGGTTGATTGGTATAAACAGCTTGACAACATCAGAGTATGAGGTTTGTAAATTCCCCTTGACTTTAACATTCCATACGTTGAGGTTTATAAGCTCCCCCTAAGTTCTATCTAAGTTTTAAAACCAATTTTAGTAACTTGACAACTTCAGAGCATGCGGTTTGTAAGCTCTCTCGGAGTCTAATATTTCATAGGTTGAGTTTTGTAAGCTCCCCCTAAGTTCTGTCCAAATTATTAAACTTCTATCCAAGTGGTACATTCAGATGTATGTGGTCCGTTTGAGGATCATATCATTGGTGGAAACATATATTTTGTTTTATTTGCCGATGAATATAGTCGAAATCTTTGGATCTATGTGATCAAGCGCAAAGATAAAGTATTTGCAATCTTTAAGAGATTCAAAATGATTATCTAAAACCAAAGTGAAGAGAAGATCAAAGTTATGCAAACAGATGAAGGTGGCAAATACACATCCAATATATTCGAGGAGTTATGAGGTAACCGCTCCTTACACGCCTCAACATAATAGAATAGCATAAATAAGAAATAAAACCATATTGGACATTGCGAGATGCATGCTAAATTATAAGAATATTCCAAAATCCTTATGGGGGCGAAGTAGTCACCATTGTTGTTTATATTTTGAACATGAGCCCTACTAAAAAACTGAAGAACAAGGTTCCTGAAGAAGCATATAATGGCAAACGAACATCAATGAGTCATTTGAAGTTGCTTGGCTCTATTTGCTATAAGCAAGTTTTTGATGAAGAAGAAAGAAGCTTGATGATAAAAGTGAACATATGATCCTGGTAGGATATCATAAGACTGGAGCATACAAGCTATTCAATCCAATTAATGATTAATCGTGATGAGTTGAGGCAATATGATTGATGAGAACTTTGGCAAGGATTGGAATTCAAGTTATGCAACTAACAAGCCATTGATGAGTTATGAGCAATAAGAAATTCTAAAAAAATGAAGTTCCAGTCACATTCGAAGTCGAAGAAGACAATAGAGAAAGTGTGACTAGCACAAGCTAAAGACCTTAAAGAATCAGAGTTCTCCCAGCAAGGCTTCAGGGCTGTGAAGTAATTGATAATAGTCACCCCAGATGGAGAATTGGTTCATTTTTCTTTACTTATAGGTGTTGAACCAATCAATTATAACGAGGCTTTAAAGGATAAACAATGACAGGAAACTATGGTCGAAGAGTTACATGTGATACAAAGAAACAATACATCTGAGCTAGTCGAATTGTCAACATACACAAAAGCTATGAAAGTGAAGTGGGTGTTCAAGCTGAGGCACACTGATCAGCGGTTTTAATACATGTTTTTACCATTGTTTTTAGTTGCATTTGAAGTATTTTAATTAGTGTTTTATTTCTTTATTCCGCATTTTATGCTTTAGTTGTGTGTTTAAGTGTTTGCAGACTCAGATGAATGAAGTGGAGAAAATCAGTGCGAAACGTGAAGAAACTGATGAAAAAGCACATGGCCTGGCTAGACGCGTCTCCACACGCGTGTGGAGCTTGTAAAAGTACATCCTGCTGCTCAAATGCGTCCCAGACGCGTGTGGAAGTGAAATATTGAGGTCTGCTGAGCAAACGCGTCCCCAGACGCGTCTCCTGACATACATGGAGACAGAAATCACTATTCTGCCCAAACGCGTGCCCAGACGCGTCCCAGAACACCAGACGCATCCCAGACCACCAAACGCGTGCCCACACGCGTCCCAGAAGCCAGAATTGCAAAGGAAACTGCCCCTCTGCCCAAACGCATCCCAGGACGCGTGTCGCCAGCATCAAACGCGTGCCCACACGCGTGTGCACGTGAAAAGTTGGGCTTTCTTGCTGAAAAGCCTAGTTTTGCAGAGATAAAAGAACCAGAGTGCGTTTGGACGAGGGTTGGACAATTTTGGATGCGAAAATACATTAGAGAAGCTGGAGAATTCAGATTCTAAGCGAGGATTGAAGATTTCCATGAGCATTCGCGATTGAAGATCTGATTCCCTTTGTTTATATGTAATGTCTACAATTCAAACTATGATTTTTATTATTGTTATGAGTAGCTAAACCCCCCAGTGCTAGGGGGTGACCCTGATTTTGATCTGCAATGAATAAATTTATATTTTTGCAATGATAATTTGGTTTGTTCTATATTAATTTGTTCTCTGACTGTTTTATTGCTTTTTCTGTCGGACAAACGGAAATTGATTTTGTGTGATACAATTAAGTCGGACAAGCTGTTGTTCATGATCTGTCCGAGAACATATTTTAGTAGATATTACCTAGGACTAGGAATACCCTTCAATAATCAGAATATTCTTGATATTGGAATGCTTAATGTCAACCGTAATTTCTATAGACATAGTGATTAGGTTGAGGGATTAAAGAATTATTACCTGAGGACTTGGGAATAATAAACCTTAAGAGCTGATAGTCAATTGGACAAACCATTGTTGCAAGAGATAGTTATATTTGTTGCATGATCAAATCATTCACCATCCCTAGCATCCTACTCATATCTGTCTAATTCATCCGTACTTTAATTATTTACTTTAATTGCTTTTTATTCAAAACCAAACCAAACCTCTTATAACTTTTGTTTAATTGAAATACTGATAAAACTCTATATCGTCAAGCGGTCCTTGAGATTCGATACTTGTGATTTTCCCATTACTACTACATAGGCAAAATAGTACACTTGCTATTTTCCTATCACACACTCCTGGTGGGTTAATTGCAAGACATAAGACAAGATTAGTAGCTAGAAGATTTCTTCATTGAGCAGAACTCGACTACTCTTAAGTATATACACCAATATCAAGATTCGAGACTGTCAGATTGGTGGTAGCCTTGGCATGTAAGCAAGAGTTGTCAACATTTCACTTAGATGTGAAATCAACATTTTTGAATGGTCCCCTAGATGATGTCACGTATGTCACAAAACCTCCTGGATTTGTGATACAAGAGGAAACATGGAAAGTGTACAAGTTTCACAAAGACCTCTATGGTCTTAAACAAGCACCTAAGGCATAGAACATGTCATGGCATAAGATACAACCATCATTTGCTTATATGTCGATGAATTTCTAGTAACTAGAAATAACATGTAAAACTTGTCGAAGTTCAAAGAGTTGATGAAGAGGGAATTTGAAATGTCAGATCTGGGAAACTTGTGATATTTCATAGGCATGGAAGTTCAAATTACCAAGCAAGGAATGATGCTGAATCAAAGGAAGTATGTCAAATAAATACTCAATAGATTCATGATAGATGATTTGAATCATGCATCCTCACCTATCGAACCAAATCTGAAATTTGAGAAGCATGGAGAGGAGGACAAGGTCGACGCCACTTTGTTCAAACAAATTGTAGGACCTCTAAGGCATGTATGCAATAGCAGACCTGATAAAGGTTTTTCAGTCGGATTGGTAAGCAGATACATGGATGAACAAAAGATGTCACACAAGAAGGTTGCAAGAAGAATCCTGAGATACCTAAAAGGATCAATAAACTATAAAATCATGTTTCTATTCATGTGTTGATTGGTGTAGGGATAATGAAGATTGAAAAACACAACTGATTATTTCTTTCAAGTAATTGGCGCCCCAATCTCATGGTGCTCGAGAAAGCAACATGTTGTGGCATTATCATCGTGTGAGACTGAATATATAGCGGGATCCTATGCTACTTGTCAAACAATTTGGATCAGATCCGTGCTGGATGAGATGAAGGTCAAAGTACAGAAACCTCTAGTGCTACTTATCGACTTACCGATAACAAGTCAGCCATTAATCTTGCAAAAAAGAACCCAGTTCTGCATGGTAGGAGTAAGCACATTGAACCTAGGTTTCATTTTCTGAGAGAGAAGGTAAAGTAAGGTGAACTCGAGGTGAGGTTGTTCGAGTGAAGCACAATTGACCGACATTTTTATCAAAGGATTGAAGATCGACAGATTCCTGACTTTGAAAAAAAAATTAGAAATAGTTCAGATTGATTATAATTAGTTTATATTTGACAACTTAAATTATAAAAGAATATGTTGAGATAATGAGTAAGAGAAAAGGAAAATAAATTATCTTGAGATCCACAATTAAAAAAGAAGAAAAATAGCATAAATATCTATTGAGAAATTTCACAAATAAACAAAAATAAAGAAAAAGAAATCAGCGAAGAAAATAAATTAAAATTTATTATAGACCTCATAAAAAAACAATCATTCATTGTGTGTGAACTTTAATAAGGTTATCTGATTTTTAGTCGGCATCCATTTTTGAAATATTTACAATAAAAAAAAAGTTCCTTTTGAAATACATGTTTTTTCATAAGAAATGTACTGGATAAATTTGTTACTAGTCAAGCTTATGGTAGGATATTTTCTGTTTTATTTCCTCGGCCTATTACATGACATAGTTCCTCTTGATCAATATATCAAATTCCACCAAGACGGGTTTTCCCTCTATTCAGATGTTGCTAGCTACAAAAAGATGCAGGGTGGAAAACTCCTTTATCTCAATACCACTAGGCCTGATGATATCAAATTTCTTAAACAACCATTACTCCTTTTATCTTTATTTTAACATACTGCTTGACCAAATGTGATAGCAACAATGATTCATCACAAACAAAACATGTTATAAAACATAGCAAAGGATATTTATTTCATGCTAACTTATATAAGTCCAGACACAAAACAAGTGTCTAAGTATCTATTGCATAATGAGTAATGTGGATTACATCCTCAGGACAAGAAGGTGGATGTGTCTTGTTCCTCAATCTTAGCTCTTGATATTCCTTATAAAGGAACCCTCTATACTTGGGTGCTTCCCCAATCTCTTTGGTGAATTGTGGCAATGGTTCAACCCATTTCTCTCCATTTAAGTTATGGAAGAACACAAAAGAGTACCGACTTTTTTCTCCTTTTCTTACAACCTTGTGAGTCGCACTCTTGAACTTTTTGTTACTCAAAACCTTCAAAAGTGACAACACATGTAAGAGAGCGATATGATACCAAAAAAATCCAAAATTTGAGTGCAACTAGGGCCGTTTTTAAATCCAAAATTTGAGTGCAACTAGGGCCGTTTTTGAGCGTGCAAAGCAGACTAGTCCAAAATTAAACTGTTATTAAATAGGACCTCAAGAAATATTTGCAACAAAACTGTGGCAAAATATGACCCTTATTTATTTATCACGGTTACGTTGTTAGTTACTAAGATACATAGTATCTGAAATCTTAAGACGACCCTGAGTGCAACCATGGGATTACTTACCTGAATAACATCACCAACATTAACAACTATGGTTCCGTCTGCAGGAACAACGGGAACCCATTCTTCATTCCTAAGGAGTTGCAAGCCTCCTACTTCATCTTGTAGAACAAATGTAATGCAGTTACCATCTTCATGCTCTGTGATTCCGACATTTTCGTCGTTAGAAGCTGGGAAGTAACGCAAAGCCACCATGAAATCCCAGCTTCTGTCATGGTTGAAATCCTTGAGGAAATTGGTAGGGAGACCCAAACACTCGTTTATAATATTCTCCATCACCACTCCAATCTTGCTCATTCGTACAAATAGTTCTTCAAGTACTTCCCTGTTACAAAGTTTGATTTGTGATGAGAAAATATAGCAATTCATGATGAATCAGTTGATGAGAAATGGAAGAATTTACCTAAACTGAGAAGGGCTTTCAGGAAAAACATTGAAGTTAGATCCGGGAGAAAAAACAAGCAAATACTCATTTTTGTCCGGTAGGTGCAAAGGCTGTCTACTATATCCAGCAGGAAGTGGAGCATTAGAACAAGGACCGCTCTTGTTCTTTTCTTCATCTGAGTAATCGAAAAATGTTTTTGACAGTTCCATAGCTTGTTTCATCAAATTTAAAGAAACACCATGGTTAACAATTTGGAAGAAACCATATTCGGAACAAGCTTTTGTGATTGTTTCCATGGCTTTTGTTTTGCCATCCTTGTGTTCTGTCAGGAAAGGTGAGAGATCAACGGTGGGAATGCTAGGCTCAACCATCTCTTGCTTCTTAATCTTCTTCCAATACTATATATATATATATATATATATATATATATATATATATATATATATATATAGGGGACGACTCAAGTGAGAACACTTGGTTATTATGAGAAATGAGAACAATGAATCACGACCATTAAATTTTGATTTTGTTGATTTTAATGGACTTTATTGGTTTCTCTTTCTATGTTTTAATTAAATTAAATGTTAAGGATCATAGAAAGAGAAACTAATCATGTCCATTAAAATCAACAAAATCAAAATTTAATGGTCGTGATTCATTGTTCTCATTTCTCATAATAACCAAGTGTTCTCACTTGAGTCGTCCCCTATATATATATATATATATATATATATATATATATATATATATATATATATATATATATATATATATATATATATAGGGAATGTATCAAGTAGGAGGAATTTTTAAATAAGAGATAAGAGGATGCAATCCTAATCATTGAATTAATCAAGAGAGATAAATTAAATTATTTATTAAAATATTACTCCCTCCGTCTCATAATAAGTGTCTCATTTGCATTTTTTCTTTGTCTCAAATTAATTGTCCATTTACAATTTCAATGCATCAATCATTATTATTTTTTCACTATTATACCCCTATTTATTAACTTTCACGTTATTCAACTACTATTAATAGGGGTATTCTAGTAAATGACATTAACTTTTTTACTAAAACCAACACATCCAATCATTTTCTTAAAAACCGCGCATTGCCCAAATAGGACATTTATTATGAGACGGAGGGAGTAATATAATTATTATTTCTCTCTCTTGATTAATTCAATGATTAGCATTGAATCCTCTTATCTCTTATCTAAAAACCCTCCTACTTTATACATTCCATATATATATATATATATATATATATATATATATATATATATATATATATATATATATATATATATATATATATATATATATATATATATATATATATATATATGGCAACTTCATTACCCATCAACAAAAAATGGGTAATTTTACCCATCTGACTTGGCTTAAATTGATTGGTGTAAAAATATATTTACTTTGAGACATCATTAAGTTGCAACATAATTTTGATAATTACAAATTCATCTATTAATTTACTATATTTTCAAAACAGATTTGCATGTTTCCAATGTTATAATGAATAGTTTTGTCGTTTGGGTGCTCAGAATTAGCATCTTGTCTTGAATATACAATGGATGCTTTTTATGTGATTGTTATTTTTAAATAATAAAATTTGATACATATGATTTAATTACATACCTACACTATATTATAATAATGGGAAAAAAATAATATTTTCGAAATCATTGATTTTATATTTTTGCTACATTCTACTATTCTATTATAGTTATCACATTTTATAATCTTAATTTATTTTTAAATGGTTTTTACTTTTAAATTTTTTAATATAATTTTTATTGTTTACTTTTTACTGTTAGTGCACCATTTCTAAAATGATTGTATATTCTAATTTACATTTGTAAAATTGAAAACACATTAATAGTTGATATAAATAATTAAACAAAAAATTTCATTTATCATTTTTTAAAACTATTAGATGTGGGATAAATATTGTGCAATAAAGAAATTTTTTTATATTTATAATTTTCTCATATTGTAATCCAAAATCACTTAAGAAATTCACGGAGCTGATAAGAAAAGTAATATTAAAATTTCTCCTATTGCTACTCTGACACCGGGCGAATGAAGATATTTTAGGACTTTTCTTTTGCACTGTTTTAGGTCTGGCCTATTTAGTGGGTTCCGCCCGACGTAACTTTGAAGCCGCCTGACGAATCTGGGCAGATAGCCCATGCTATTTTAGTACTTTGTAGATATTTTGAACATGATTCCATCTTTTGTTTCTCTCTCTTGACCTAGAAGTCAAGCTTTTATGTGTAAAAATCCTAAATCTTCCATTATTAACCAAAATCACAGCTTTTAACCATCAATCTTTGAGACTTCAAGTTTGATGTTCATAAAGCTTGATTGTTTACTTGTTACTCAAGTCACCATGGAAATGGGTGGCTAAATCCTTCTTGGTGTCAAGATTAGAGGTAGATAATTTATCTTGTAGTATGTATTTCTTTTGATCCTTTGTATGTGAACAAGTGATGATTAATATATGGTGAAAAACCTTGTGTTTATACTTATATGTGATTTATTTTCTTATTGATAAATCCTCTTTTTTACAGGTTCACAACAGCATCTAATAATTGATAAATCCTCATTTTTACAGGTTCACAACAGCATCTATATTCAGTTAATTTCACATACACATCTACCAAAACACAACAACATCATTACATCAATTTCAATCACAATTAACAAACTTCTAACAACAATTTTATCAAAACCTAACCTGTGATAAATCCCTACATACCTACAATTATATCCCCCATTAGAAAGTCGGAACCCCACCCTTACCTTAGGAATTTTGGCGGAGATTCTACTTTTCTTTGTGTTCTATTGACTATCTTCTTCCTCTTTGAGCCTTAGCCTCTTCTTTCTTTCTCTCGTCAATTTCACGTTCTGTTCAGAATCATGTTTCCCTCTTCCTTTTGTTTTCCCAAATATGGCCCTTATTATGAACTTCCTATTATGCTCTCACTTAACCACTTAGGATTACAATCTAACCCTCCTCATCTCTACACCACTCTCATGCTATTTAAATTATTATTACTATACAATAATAATAATTATTTTCTACCACTTAATTATTCCCATAATATATATATATATATATATATATATATATATATATATATATATATATATATATATATATATATATATATATATATATATAGAGTTTAAAGGTAGTGCACTGACAGTGTAAACAAACTTTACACATACATCCAATCAAAAGACTTACATTTGCCATGTCATATTAATTTTTTTAATTTAAAATTGTGCTTTAATTAGATACATGGTTGTGATTGGTTGACGGTGTAAAATATTTTTACACTGTCAGTGCATATCTCTTTTTCTCATATATATATATATATATATATATATATATATATATATATATATATATATATATATATATATATATATATATCACCGCTAAACTTTATTCAACTAATTTAATTTAATTAAATAATGCTAATAAGGCACATCAACGCATAAATAAATTACGAAAACAATTTAAATAAAGCGGGTGTTACACCATTCCCCCTACCCTTTACCGGGCTCGCTCCCCGTCACGACGAGGACATCTCGCTCGACCCGACTGCTCCTGTCTTAGCAGCAAGACACATACCTGCTCATATCAGAGGCGGAACAACCTATGCCCGACACACGACCGTGTCGACCAGGAACCGCCCATCTGCCCGACCAACGGCTAGTTTCAGACAACCTCCCAGGATTTATATACCCACTTCTAGAATCCTAGTAGTCACGTGTTTTGGGCCTAAATCCATGATCCAGCCCAATAAACTTGTGTTTTCGGTGCGATTAGAGATGGGCTAACTTGCAAGATTAATACTCTAACGCTCAAGTCAGTATATGAGTACGGACAATTTTTTTTTAAAAATTGTTCGAATTTGTTCTAAATTATAATATTTTATTATTTCTATATAAAATAAATGAGTTGATACTTTCTTTTAATATTTTTTAAAATAATTTTAAAATTAAAAAAACATAATTTTGAAGATAGTTAACGATGATAATTTATTTTATAAAATATAATAAATTTATTATAGTATTTGAGAAAAGTATGAATTCAAATATATATTTTTTTAATTTACTATACTTACTTAATTATGTATGTTAATATAGTGTTAAATTTTGACTTTGTAACTTCAAAACATATTGTTCAAATTTTACCCTTTGAATAGTCATAAGTTTTACTATTATTAATAATTATTTTTATTTTATTTTATTTATTTATTTTTAAAAAAACTAGAGTTTCATGTTAACACAATAAATATGAATATGAAATCGACTTACACTCGATCCAATTCAAGTCTTCAATTTATTTTCAATTAAATTAAATATTTAACAAAAAGTAATAAATTTAAAGACAATGTAATTTTTAAATAAAAAAATTTAATAATATAAATTTATTTTTTAAATATAATACATATACTTATAGTTTATTTTAATATATTTTACATGCATTTAAAAAATATCAAAAATATATTTTTGTAAATTGTTATAAAAAAACGGTGGCATTTACATTTAAATTTGAAAGTTTTGGTGGAACTAGAGATGCATACATTTACATGAACGTGATTTGATGGCAAGCAAATGAAGAAAGATATAAATTTGGGAATAGTAAACATTCAATTAAATTGGAAAAAATCTGCATTTAATGTATTTGGGGTAAATTTATAATTACAAAAAATTAGTATCTATTAGTAATAATATAGTAAAATAGACACATGGACCTCTCAATTTTGGACAAGTAAGTTGGGTAAAGTTACCCAACATTTTTAAGTGGGTAAATAAGAATTTGTTATATATATATATATATATATATATATATATATATATATATATATATATATATATATATATATATATATATATATATATATATATATATATATATATATATACTGTCGCATTAAAAACCGACAATACTTCATTGTCAAGGTTTGACGTCAAAGGTAACATGAGGACTATTTAGCTGTTATCAACAACAATAAATTAGAGTAGAATTATTTAGCTTTTTATTTTTTAATATTGTTTAGTTGCCGACACATATAGACAACGATGATGCCAAATTATAAGACAAATTGTAACATGATAAAACCCAAAATATTTCTTTATTTAAAAAACAATCACGATAACATATGTTTAAAGATTTTGTTTAAGGAATCCAGCCTAAAAGATAAGGCTACTAAAACTCTTATTTTAGGTCCATCAACAAAAAATTACTCTTTATTAAATTTTATATAAAACAAAAAAACTCACCTCATTGCCAAAAGACATTTTTGAGTATGCTATGAGGAATAAAAGAATAAAGGAAAACTTTATCTTAAAACAATAAATCGAACATTTTTTAAAACATGCACTAATCACTACTAAAAAAAAATACGTTAGACGCGAAATATATTTTACCTCGATAAATAAATTAAGATAACGAATGACGTCATAATACGTAATAATTTAACACATCGGTTTTTAAACCAGGCCCGGCCTTAGGGGTAGGCAAACAAGGCCACCGCCTAGGGCCTCACTTTTTTTAAAGTACAATTTGCATAGTATATACATGACCACCACTGAGTAATACCATACAGAGGTTTTGCAATTTGGCTAGTTACTACTAACTAGTTATATTTATATCATTATTTTAATCAATATTGTAATATCAAAATAAAAGGAAAGCCTAGAACAAACCAAATAATTAGAGATTTAAAAATTAAGGAAAAATTAATGATCATTACATTTTTTTATTTATAGGTTTTAAAGAACACAAAAATATTAAAAAAATAATAATATTTTTTATTATTGGTTAATATATTTACACAATTATAATAATTTTATAAAAAAAATTGTTATTTATAAAAAACATGAATAAATTGTGGCCTTTTAATATTTCACTAAGTTTTTATAAAATATAATACTTTATCTTCTTTTTTATTAATATAAAAAAATTACCATCAAATAAATAAAATCTATCTAATTTAGATTATTTTTAATAAATTCATATTAGATAAATTTTAAAAATAGTATATAAATAAAAAACTAATAATTTAACTAAATTAATTAATTTTTATTAAAGCGATCTTAATGAATTTGCCTCGAGCCTGACCCTGTTTTAAACACCGAAGTAAATGTTTATTATGGCATGAGTTCGAACTCCAGTTTCTACATTTTTATTATTTACAAAAATTAGCGCATTTTTTATCTCAATTTATCATAAAAATTGAAGGGTCATCGGTATTTTTTTAAATAAATCTCGTCTCAGTGTTTACCATAATATTATTTTTTTTAAAAAAAAAAAACTCGTTATAGTTTTTATAAAGAATATAACATTAATTGTCTATGAAGATCATAAGTTGGATCTTCAATTCTTTAATATTTTAGACAAGATCAAATACTGGGAAACTCTTGTAGATGTTTTTCATGTTGGCTGCATTTGTGGTCAAACATACCTGAGTGTGTAATGTATTCACTGATGTCATGACATGTTTGATATTGTGTTATGCAGGTTGCATATGTGTTAAGCTAATACAGGTTCTGTAGTGAATGTCATGACCAATGTCATGACATCCTTGTGTGATAGCAGGAGCTATTATATCTTATTAATTGTGTTTCCTGATTTCTCTCAATTTACAATTTAAGAAACCTTTTATTGTGTGCTGAATATTTTGTCCAGAAGATTTCGCTGACAGCACATACTGTAACAACCAGATGGCGTGTAAATTAGGTTAACTTGGTTAACCCTAATGTGTTTCTAAAAAAGCCCAAGGCCCAAGAGCTGCATATAAAAAGACTGCAATCCTAATTTGGAACGCAGAGAGAGTAGATTGTTAATTATGAAGAACCATAGTTCTGTAGCTGTCTCTTGTACTCCAAACAATTGTCTTTGATGATTGCATTGGAATAGGTTGTTTTTGTTAATTGTCACTCTAAGCTTTTAAGCACGAGTGTGTGTCTCTTGATTGAAGCTTTTAAGCAGATCAATGTGTGTTTTTGAAGTGTGTCTTCTCTCTGAATTTATGTAATGTTTATTTGTAATCACTGCTGTGATTGAGGGGGAGTGAGTGGAGATACTCAGGTCTAGGAATAGATTGGAATTACATTGGGTAGGTTTTAAGTGAGGAGTTATAAACGGGGGAGTTTAACTCCGAATTAATTCTGCTTATATTGGATTCCCTTCCTGGCTTGGTAGCCCCCAGAGTAGGTTGTTTGAACCGAACTGGGTAAACAATTCTGTGTGTTCTTTATTGTTTTTATGCGTTTCTGTTTTAACGTTTTGTGCTGTATAATTGTGGATGTCATAACATCCAGTAAGACATCAAGCGTGAGTTACTAGAATTTTCAATTGACATCAGAGCAGACACCCTGCCTGTTTACATCTGGGTGAGATCTAGGGACAAGAAAATTCTGGTACTATAGAGAAGGAATTGTTAGTGTTTGGGAATAGACCACCCATCTTGGATGGCTCTAACTATGACTACTAGAAACCTCGTATGGTAGCAATCATAAAGTCTGTGAACAACAAGGCCTAGAGAGCTGTGGAAAGCGGATGGAAACATCTTGAGAAGGTTATGGAAGATGGAACCACTGTTCTAATTCCTGAAGCACAATGGAACAAAACTGAAGAAGAGCTAGCTTTGGGCAATTCCAAGGCCCTAAGTGCCTTGTTCAATGGAATTGACAAGAACATATTCAGGCTTGTGCAACACTGTGAACTAGCTAAAGAAGCTTGGGATATTCTCAAAACAGCACATGAAGGCACATCCAAGGTAAAGATGTCGAGACTTTAAATGCTTACCACTAAGTTTGAAAATCTCAAGATGAAAGAGGATGAAACCTGATCAGTGCATTTTGATGCACGTTCTTCCATGTTTGTACTCAAGAATTTCTTCGATTTGTTTTATTAATTTTTATGTTTTAATATGTTTTTATAATTTATTTTATTTTTGCACTTATTTGTTTTTCGTATTAATTTTTCAGCATTAACAACCTGCACGAATAAATTCATAACTAGAGCTTGGAGTATCGGATTGAAGCGTTCTACCAGTCGTTGAAAAGCTAAGAGAAAGAGCTACGACTTTTGTTCAGAAGTCAAGAGCTGAATCGGACTGTAGCAGGGCCAGAAAATTCGTGCAAGTTGCATTATTAGTTTATTTTAGTGTTTGGGTCATTTTTAATGGACCGGGTCGACCCGGTTAAGTTGTGAAACGGGTTTGGGTGTTTTCACCTAGGTTAGGCAGCCAAAAGCACTATTCACCATCGTTTGACACTATTCACGAATTTGGAGAGTTTGCTTTGTATGATCATGAGGAACTAATTCACCAAGGATCAATCTGCTGTGACTCGGATTCCACTTTGAGGTTTTTATAATTCCAATTATTTGTTTCCTTTGAATTCTTCCTATAATTCCAATTATTTGCTTAATTTGATTGTTTCTATAGGATAGATTTCTTAAATCCGATTGTTGATTGATGATCCAGAATCAATTTCGTGTTAACATAGCTTTTATATTATCACGAACGATCAAAGTTGCGTTTGCTTAATTCGTAAAAATTTTTAATCCGTTTGCTTAATCCCAAATTCAGGAACATCCGTCGTATAATTTATATTGCGCTTGTCTGTAGTTGTTATAATCGAATAGGAACGAACGAACCCGTTAGGGAATTGGGATTTTATAAGAATCAATGATAAGTTGGGAGTCGATACAGTAGGTTAATTCGTTTTAGCTTTATTATTAATCACTTATTTTCACTATTTTGTTTAATCGAAATCTAAAACAAGCCCCCTAAATCGATTTACCTTTGGTTAATAATCAACGAGAATCCTTGTGATACGATACGCGAGTCACTTGTCGCTTTCTACGGTTTTGTTCAAAACAACTCATTTTTTATCCGCACGCGACAGCGGATCAAAACCATTTATGAATTCTATATGAATGTCCTTGAGATTTCAAATAACTCAGGAGCCTTAGGAGAAAAAATGTCTGAAGAAAAATTGGTAACAAAGATCCTCAGATCACTGCCTAAGCAATTTGATATGAAGGTGACTGCCATAGAGGAAGCCCAATACATCAGCAACATGAAGTTAGACGAACTCATTGGCTCTCTACAAACCTTTGAGTTGAGTATTTATGAGCCTATTGATAAGAAGAACAAAAGCATAGCTTTTGTTTCCAACACAGATGATAATTCAAGAGAGAGCAATGGTGGAAGTGATGAAAATCTATCAGAAGCCATAGCCATGCTTGGAAAACAATTCAACAGACTTATTAAAAGGGTTGATCAGAAGTCCATACCCAATGTCAAGAACACCTCCGATGACATCACCAATACCTATGATCCAAGCAGAAGACTCAAAGCTGAAGAGAGGCCCAATCAGGGGAAAGGGGTTCAGTGTCATGGATGTGAAGAATTTGGACACATTAAAGCTGAATGTCCTACCTACCACAAGGAGCAAAAGAAAGGAATGTCTGTCACTTAGTTTGATAAAGACTCTGAGTCTGAAGAAGAAACTGCAAAACATGTCACAGTTCCAACAAGAGTCTATGCATCTGATGATGATTCCAGTGATGATGAGCTAACCTTTAATGAACTTGCTGCCTCATACAAGAAGTTGTGTATCAAGAATGCTGAAGTCTGCAAACAAGTGGAGAAGCAAGAGATAATCATAAGAGAGTTAGAAACTGATAAGAATAGACATCTTGCAACCATAGACTCTCTCAGTAGTGAAGTAAGCATGTTGAACTACAAACTTGATCAAATGACCAAGTCCTTCAAAATGCTGGATAATGGAACTGATACTCTAGAGGAAATTCTGGAGTCTGGACAAAGAACAGGAGATATGTCCGGGTTAGGATTTGTGGCTAAAGAGGAATTCACCTCTAGGATCAGAAGAGCAAAGCCCGAAACTTGTGTGAATAACCGGATGTCAGCACCAATGTCACAACATCAAAGAAACAGAAGGAGGAGTCATTCAAAGAAGAAATTCCAAAAATGAAGGTGTCATCACTGTGGAAGATTTGGTCACATAAAGACATTCTGTTTCAGACTAGTTGGATATCCAAATCAAATTCATCAAGACAAACCTGAATATGATACCTGCAATAGAAAGCAACAGTGGATGGCTAAGAATGTTGCTCTAGTAGCACACACTTCTCTAAGAATGCCTACCAAAAAAGATTGGTACCTTGACAGTGGGTGCTCAAATCATATGACTGGGAGAAAGAACTCACTAGTAGACCTCAAACTTGAGGGAACCAACTATGTGACTCTTGGTGATGGAGAAATAAGAGAAGTCAAAGGTGTGGGCAAGACAGAAGGTCAGGGTGTTCCTAATCTAAATAATGTGTTACTTGTACAAGGACTGACTGCAAATCTTATAAGCATCAGCCAACTATGTGATGAAGGATTCTATGTCAGGTTCACTAAAGAAGAGTGTATTGTTGCCAATAAAGAAAATGAAGAAGTCATGAAGGGAGTCAGGTCTGAGAATAATTGTTACCTATGGGAGCCTAAAAACTCCAAGTTGCTCTCTACTTGTCCCATGGCCAAAAGAAAAAATGAGGGAAGGGATCAAGAAAGAACTATCAAATTGGAGGTTCATATTCCCAAAACAAAGAACCAGACAAAAGAACTGGATGAGTCTTATATTGAAGAACTCACCAGCGAAGAACTTGCCGCTGGATACTCTGAAGTGTGTCTACTAAATGGAGAACTAAGTAAAAGACTGACAGTGTATAAAAATGCTTATGCCCTGTTACAAGAAGAAAGAGTAAATCTCATAATAAACATTGTTGACCTGGAGGGAAAACTACGAGACACAAAGAAGAGAAAGAAGTTTAATCAAGAGCCTCAACATCCGGGAAAACACATACCTCTCTCAGCCAAGAGATGCTATCAATGTGTAAGATAGGTCACTTGAGGTTCTCCTGTCCTGAAACTCATCCATCTACTAAAAGAAATACCCCTCAACAGGAAAACCTGACCAAGATAAAGCCACCACAGCGGAAGTTATGTGTGAACGCTAAACACTCAAGCCATGACAAAAATGAGGAGGAGGCTGTAAAGAAAACAGGAAACTCTAGAAAAAGGAAACCTAGACAAGATAAGAATCACAAAAAGGACGAGTGCATTTCGGTTACAAACAAGAACATGACAATAATGGGGGATGTTGTAGAAGGAGGTGAGTCTGCTACCTCAGTAGAATATGACAATGTCAAAACAGATGTCTTAACATCAAAATATGCTGAGAACTCAATTGTGCACATTAAGACAAACCAAGCCTCCATAATTGATGAATGCTCATAAGTAAATATCCAAAATGCTCTCCAAAAGGAGATTATTGTTCGGAACAAAATCCCAGAAGCTGTCAGAAGATCAAGGAAAACTATGGTAAATGCTCTTAATGATCCGGACTAGAGATATGAAAAGAGAAGTCTATTTGTTCAAGAAAAGTATTGCACTGAACTTGCTCCCAAGGAAGATATCCATTGACAGTCAGTTCCATCTGAGAGAAGAGACACTAGAAATAGACCAAGCTTCAAGAATCTGGATGGAAAGAGCAAAGGACTCACAATTCAACCTAAGAAATCAAGAAAACAAGGAGAGCATGATCCTTCTGATCACAACTGAAGATGTGAATCTGATGACATGTATGATTCCTACAAATCTTTTGGGCTGGTCTAAATTAAGTTGGATACACCAAAGTGTATCTAATCAGAATGTCAAGAGGAATGTCATAACTATGCACTACTACATCAAAAATTGTGTGGAGGATAAACAGATTTTTATAAAAAGGTCAACCACTAATCTAAATGTTGTTAATACGCTGAATGTGAAGGTCTTCCTGGTTCACAAAAAGATCCTTCAGCTGTCATCCCTCTACGATAACTCTAGTGTAATCACAGATTGCACTTTTCCCACAGAAACAGGTTTAAAACTCTCTCACTTCATTGAGATGCCTCAACAATCTCTGTTCCTCTCGTTCAAAGCAATGTTTTGTCTAAACATGCATACAGAGGTAAATAGTCCTGACAGGATCTTGAATGATGCAAAATTGAGAATGGTGCATAGGTTGAAAACTGAAAATCTAACCAAGAAGTCTGAAGATGATTCTAAAGATAGTGACAAGAATGCTCCTAACAATATCAATGACATCTTCATGAAAGCTCTTGATGCTACACAGTTTGAAAACTTGCGCAACAAGTTAGGAATTTGCATCCTTGAGGAACCATAATTTAAAAAAAATAATAATAATAATATTTGGGGGAAGACAGTAGTTTGCCTTGGCAACTTTTGCGGCCAAACAGGGGGAGAAGTAGTAATGTCACCCCAGAACAACAAGTATGGTGTTGTGTGATCAACAAATCTGATGTGCTTATTTTTTTGTGTTGATCTGTTTGTGCTTGTGCTGCTCTTGTGGTGAGGTTGGTTTTGATCTGTTTGAGCACTGTGTGCATACTGGTGGTGTATGCTATATGTATTGTATTAGCTCAGATTGTGTTTTGTTTGTTTCTGCTGCAAGTGTTTCTCTGATATGGTGTGGCAGGTTGTTTTAGCCAAAAATTTGCCAAAGGGGGAGATTGTAGATGTTTTTCATGTTGGCTGCATTTGTGGTAAAACATACCTGAGTGTGTAATGTCTTGACTGATGTCATGACATGTTTAATATTGTGTTATGCAGGCTGCATATGTGTTAAGCTAATACAGGTTCTGTAGTGAATGTCATGACCAATGTCATGACATCCTTGTGTGATAGCAGGAGATGTTATATCTTATCAATTGTGTTTCTTAATTTCTCTCAATTTACAATTTAGGAAACCTTTTATTGTATGCTGAATATTTTGTCCAGACGATTTCGCTGACAGCACATACTGTAACAACCAGATGGCATGTAAATTAGGTTAACTTGGTTAACCCTAATGTGTTTCTAAAAAAGCCCAAGGCCCAAGAGCTACATATAAAAAGACTGCAATCCTAATTTGGAACGCAGAGAGAGTAAATTGTTAATTATGAAGAACCATAGTTTTGTAGCTGTCTCTTGTACTCCAAACAATTGTCTTTGATGATTGCATTGAAATAGGTTGTTTTTGTTAATTGTCACTCTAAGCTTTTAAGCACGAGTGTGTGTCTCTTGATTGAAGCTTTTAAGCAGATTAAGGTGTGTTTTTGAAGTGTGTCTTCTCTCTGAATTTGTGTAATGTTTATTTGTAATCACTGCTGTGATTGAGGGGGAGTGAGTGGAGATACTCAGGTCTAGGAATAGATTGGAATTACATTGGGTAGGTTTTAAGTGAGGAGTTGTAAACGGGGGAGTTTAACTCCGAATTAATTCTGCTTATATTGGATTCCCTCCCTGGCTTGGTAGCCCCCAGAGTAGGTTGTTTGAACCGAACTGAGTAAACAATTCTGTGTGTTCTTTATTGTTTTTATGCGTTTCTATTTTAACATTTTGTGCTGTATAATTGTGGATGTCATAACATCCAGTAAGACATCAAGCGTGAGTTACTAGAATTTTCAACTCTTTCGTGTACGGATCTTGCATGTATTTGTTTCTGGTGAAAATAAGGTAAGATAATTAAAATCTATAATTAATTTTTTTTATATACATAAATATTTAATAGAATAAACCTTGAATCCAGATGATTTTTTACTCTTGCAATCCATCAAAGAGAGCTTTTTCAAGTTTCCTTAGGTTTCATATGTTTCACTTAGATTTCCAATTTCGTAAGAAAACATATATAATAGACTTCCCCCTTAGGTTTCCTGCGGATCACTAATGGCTAATTCTTGAGTGTTGATAACCTTTAAAGGGACAAGAAAGATTTGTTTAAGGCCTTTGGTTGAAAATAGTGAAAAAACACTTAGCTATCATTTCGGTTTTTAAAACAATCGAGGGCTTAGAGTAAAATAATTTTTTTTCGAAAATGGTTACATTGTTTACCTAAAATATTAATAATACATTGTATAAAATAAATCTTCGCAGAATATCAGATTGTTTACCCAGAATATTAAAATTACAGCATGAGCAAGTCCCATACAATATTTGTTGCATACAATATATTTTAATAGTCTGGGTAAACAATGTAACTATTTTTGTTAAAATATTGCTATTTTACTCAAACCCCTCGGTTTCAAAAAAAAACTGAGGGGCTAGAGTTATTTTTTTTTTATAAAAAATGGTTACATTGTTTACCCATAATATCAAAAATACATTGTATGCAATAAATCTCGCAGAATATCAAGATTGTTTATCCAAAATATTAAATAGGGTTAATAGTCATTTACCCCCTGCAATATAGGCGAGATTTGATTCCCCCCTTAAAAAAAATTTTGATTCCCCCCTTGAGAAACCCAGATTCCAAATTGCATCCCCTCATGCTGACTTGGCCATGGAATCTTCACACTTGGCCTGCCAAGTGGCTTTTTTAATTTTTTTTAAAATCCACGTCATTTTTTAATAGTTTTTTATGTATTATATATTTTTTAACGTCTTTTAAAATTATATCTATTAATATTTTTTATGAAATTATATTTATAAATTTATTATCAAAATATTAACTTGGGCCTTAAAGCCCAATATTATTTCATATAGTTCATTAAATGAAGTTTTGAAATATATTGTGTTGAAGGGGTTTATAAACTTTTGCATTTAGAAACTATTTTTCGATGTGGGACTCTATCAGTTTGCACTATGCTTCACCCCCTACATCTCTTCTTCTATTGTTTCTCACATCTTCTTGCATGCACTATCATCTTCCATTATTCCTCTCACCTGCTCCATTATTGAATATCGATTTTAAAGACATGTAACATCAAGATCCTATAATTATGCTGCATACTCTGTTGACTGTTCAAGTAAGAGGCATATACAAATTGAATATCCTTATATAGACATTGCCATATAAATGACTACATTAAGAGGAACAAATATCTTCAAGGTCCTGATTTTGTTGAACATGAAAAAGGTATATTACAGCAGTAACAAATACTACCTGAGGTGCATACACACAGCCAAGAGTGCCAACGATTAATCCTCCCAAGATAAAGCCGCCAACAAAGACGCATGAAGTGTTGTTGGGCCTTCCACCATCACTGTAATTCCATAACAAGTAATAATTCAAATTAATAAGATCATTTCATATGTCCAATTTTCTTAATCAAATTAGTAAAATACTCTATAGTTTCATGAATAGTTGGTGTTTTTTGTTTCTTGCTTGTATCAGTTGTGTGCTCCTCATTATTATTTGTGATGGTGATTGAAAGGAATCTATTGTTCTATAATTTAATTAAGAAATAAGCATTGCTATTTTTTGTAAACTGAAATATCACAAATGTCTCACGAATTTACTGTCACCGTTAGTTTTCCTTTATCAGAATACATAGTGGACGGATAAGAAAATTAGAGACTTTACCAAGTCCCACGTCAATTTTTACAAAGACAAAGTGAGTCTTTATAAAGAAAACACACACACACACACATACATTTGAATTAAAAACAGACTCCCATAATTGGGCTTCTAATACAACAAGTGAGGGCTTAGGCCCATACATTAATTTTTACAATTCATAAAAACTAATAAATACTTTATAAAAATAATTTATAAAAATAATTAAAATAACAATTTTAAAAAACATAAAAAAATACATAATATATAAAAAAAATGACGTGGATTTAAAAAAAAATATTAAAAAAGCCACTTGGTCGGCCAAGTATGAAGATTCCATGGCCAAGTCAGCATGAGGGGGGATGCAATTTGGAATCTGGGTTTCTCAAGGGGGGAATCACAATTTTTTTTAAGGGGGGGGGGGGAATCAAATCTCGCCTATATGGAAGGAGGTAAATGGCTATTAACCCTATTAAATATGCATCATATCCAGGTCCCATACAAGGTGGTAGTGATCTGTCTTGAATGTCAGACATGCCTTCACCAAGATTGATTTTTGATGCTATCATTATCACTACTTTCACTAGCGTATACAATTTGCATGCTTGGAATGCATCCAACTTCTAATCAGGTGTTTGTTTCAAAAATTGGAAAAAAAGATTTCAACACTTGCAATCCATCAATAAAGACTTTTAGGAATAAATCATATAGTTGTTCAAAACCTTCAACAACAACAACATCAAAACCATTGTTTGAGATGCATTACAAAAGCTAAAAAATATTTTGTTCAAGGTAGAAGAACATTTTTTTTTAGTTTTGTAATCCATCCTAAAAAAATTATGCATTTGACGGTGGGACGACTACAAATAAGATAGTATTAAGGTAAAATATGTTTAGCGAGTGTTTTATAGTAAATCTGATTATTTTATTCCCCGATTATCAAAAAAACTAAAGAGTTAAATCATTTATTTTACGGTTGTTAACGAATAAAAACATAAAATGCATTAGCTGGTATTCAAAACTTGTCCTGAATGGTATAGCAACTTGTTTATATATATATATATATATATATATATATATATATATATATATATATATGATCTTACCGAGCAGATCAGATGGCCAGCAACAATGAAGGCTTAAAATCCGGAACGGTTGAGAGGGGAAAAAAGGGTTGTACCTGCTGTAGCAACCTGCCTAAAAATTTATAGCTTAGAGAGTCGCCACCTATTCTGAAGGGCGAATAGGAAACCCTACGCAGTATAGAGATCGGGGTAAGATACTATATTCAGGTCGAGGGAAGGTGTTAGGCACCCTCAACCCTTTCCTAAAGGTTAACATTGCAAAGATAAGGGTTATGGCAAAACATAAAGAAAGGTAAAAAACAGTTAATAGGGTTAAAGACATGATTAAGATTTGGAGGAAGGGGACTCGCCTTGGTTATCCAAGTGCCTACGTATCTCCTTATGGAGAATCAGAGTCAACGTAGTTCGGGGCACAGGGTTGTACGCCTTAAAATTAGAATGTGTGTTTGAAGTTGTTTTGAAATTGTTTTGAAATGCGAAGTTCGAAGGCATTTTGAATTACCTTATCGTAGTTGTGAACATCGCAGTGTTGAAGAGATGAATTTTGTAGTATCGTGGTTTAGTGTGTTTTAGATGTTTTGGGCGTACAACCCTGATTTTAATTTGTTACCATTAATCGCGATGATCAATAGGTTTGATCACCATAATTAACAGATTAATAAAAGCATTGCTAATTATTCTAATCGATTGTTTCGATTATCACCGTTAGCAAATTGATGTGTTTTAATTATTTAATTCTATCGTTATCCCTCATAATCAATAGCTTTGATTAAAAATAATAACGAATTTTAAAGGGGGAAATGCTAATCATCGTAACCAATAGCTTTGGTTAAAACCATTTAGCAGAATAAATATTATTTTAATTTATAGGATTTGATTAATTAAATTAACCGATTATTAATCATCGCGACCAATAAATTTAGTCGAAACGAATAATAATTTAGATCCTAATTTATTATCCCAACCCTATTTGAATGAACTAATTAAACTAAATTAATTGAATTATATACAAATTATTATTTAAAATAGACAAAACCAATAAATAAAAAATTGTAAAGAAACCTAGCTTGGATCTTGTGTTGTGCACCTCTGTGACCCCATGATGCACCTTCAGCCTGGCTTACGTTAGATCTGAATTGATAGGAGATCTCATGGTGGAGAACTGAGGACGCATCGTAAGTACGCATGGGTCGTATGTACCAAACCTGGGAATGTTAATGTGCTAAAAAACAATTGTCTTGGCCAGGATTCGAACCTGAGCCTTGTAGGTTGCAAGGAGAAACATTATGCCATGGTGTTGCGTGCCAGTAGTTGTTATTGAGCTCCTCACTAATAAATATAATACAAACAATTGATTAGTTAAAGAAAGCCAAAAAAAGTCAAACCGGGCCCCATGCGTGTGATGACGAGCGAATGAGAGAAGGAGAGAGGTTTGCTGACTTCTTGATTGACCAATAGCAGTCATACGCGCATGGAGAGAGATAGCACCGGATCTGACTGGCCAATAGCTGATCGTGGAAAAGCCAAACGTGCAATCCGCCAAATCCCTTCTACCGTTCATCACCATCAACCTCCAGTCCTGCGGAAATTGATGCGGAATCACTTATGGAATTACCTGCGGATTTCCGCAGGTTTTTTTCCTTTTCAATCTGCCCGAATCAAGAACGTGTGCAAGCATTCCCAACGATCCTAAGCCGCCCAGATCTACTAAATTAGATCTTGTGAATCCAATGGTGTGATTGGTTTGGACTGTATCGGCCTGTATCCATGAAACCGAAAGCAAATTCTTTTGAGTACCAACAATGGCAACCCACGGTTTAGCCATGATAACTCTCAAACAGTAGGCCTAACCTGTCTCATATAATCTTAAGAACGCGTTAGTGATCTTAGTTTGCATTAAAACACAATATATTTAACAATTCAATTTCAAACAAATATATGTAAATAAAGCTCACGCATGAGGGTGTTTCAAGAGCATTTGGATGTTGATTGGGATCTGGTACCACTCCATACTGCCCCCTGAACACGATGAAAGGCTTAAAAGTACTTGAAAGGGGCTGCCACCATCATTCTTCCTTGCCCTAGTTTCTTTGTCTTTTTTTGAAAACTTAGAATAGGGTTTCTTTAGCCAAAATTCGTCCCCCCCTCTTCTCCATGTTTTTTTTAGAATATATATGATCTTCTTAGGGTTTCTAAATGGGCTCTTGGATCTCTTGTATCAAGTGAGAAAGAATTCTCTTAAAAAAAACATGAAATTTTCTATATTGAGACCCTCCTTTTTTCTAACCAAATGCCATTGAATTTGGACCTCTTGAATTTGTTATTTGGGCCCTTTGGATGATCTAAAATGATTCATACATTTCGATCCATTTATTTGATATTTTTCTAAGTTTAATTTATATTTAAATGGATAAAAATCCATAATATAAAAAAATAAAAATCATGAAAGTGTGGGAAATCCTTGGGATTGAAGCTTGATAATTTCCATGGAGATACCTTGAGATATATGGAACACCTTGAGACCCATTTGAGATTTTGAAGATTCAGATTCCTTTGATAAGATGCAAACCCTAGTTTTGGGACCCTCGATTAGGGGAGAGTGGCTTGAATGAACCTTTAAACCTTGAGCCATTGAAAAGGCATAGAAGAACCTTTGATTAAATATAGGATGGCAAATTTTGGGGTATGACACCTGCAAGGCACTCCGATGCCAAAGTAAGTATATGTTCCACAAGGTACAACAAAGTGAGAGAATTTTGGGGTCAAAAAAAGATTACCTTGCCCTCTAGAGTTAGAGAGCTATTTATAGGGTATCCTTAAGCGAGATCGGCTTCTCTTTCTAAGGCGAGGATTTAGGTAGCGCATGAGCTGGCTGCTTACCGGGCACGAGGTTCTCTCGAGATCGGTTGTCCTTGATGTTTGCCCGGAACAGACCGGGGAAAGCTGTCACGCACGTGTCCAGGACGCCTTGGGCCGAAGGCTGGATTGGCCCAATAAGGGTGTTTGGGCCGGTCCAGAACAGGAGCCCCCAAGTCGTTGCTTCTGCTCGTGGGAGCGACGACTTAGAGGAATTTTGATCCAGGGGATCTTCCGGGGAAATGTGCCCTATGTATCAGAGGATGGTTGGCCTGAAGCTTCCGGGGAGAAGAAAGGTTAGGTTGGGGGCTAGGAGGCGTGTTGCTTCAGAAAAGTCAGTTGGTGGTCGTGTCGCATTTAATGCGAAATGATGGCTACCCTATTCGTAGGCTATTAGGGTTAATGATGGCCATGCAGTTTCGCAGAGCCCCATGTGCGGCGCACGTGACGTCTTCAGTAGCCTATAAATATCAAGTTCCGTTATTTCTCCCAAACTTTTCAAATCCTTTTGCTTCGTTCTCTTCCCTCCGCCGCCGACCGTGAGTTTTGCTGTGGTGTTCATCTTTCTATTCTTCGTCTCTTCCGTCAGAATCATACTCGTAAGTTTGTTTTTACCTTCGTTTTTAGCTTTCTTATGCTTTGATTGTTTTTAGAAATCGTTTGCATGTGGTTAGGGTAGATCTTTAGGAGTGATTTTGACGAAGATATAGGATGAAGCTGGTGGTAGGCGGCGGAGATGGATGATTTCTCCGCTGCTGGTGGCGGCGTACGGTTGAAATTTTTGCTTACGACTATACTTCAGCTTGTTGACTGAGGTTTAGGAGTTTTTGGTCATGCGTGAATATGTTTTTAGCCTTTTTCTAGGAAGATAGGTTATTGTGATGTAACGTGCGTCTTTGCCCTTTCCTTTGGCGCGAGTCTCCTTCTGCACGAATTCTGTTTTTCTGGAGAGGGGCAAGGTCGCGGGCCGTTCAGTCCTCGGACCTTTGGTGCGCCCTTTCACTCTGAACGGTGGTGGAAGGGTGGATTTGATTTAACTGTCGAATTCACTGTTCTCCCCTGTGTTTCAGGTGAAATATGGCCGAAGCGGGGCGTCCGTCAGCATCGGGTTCGTCGTCCTCTACTCCTTCGGCCCAGCGGGAGGTGCCCTTGCCGGCCTGGGTGCTTCAAGAAGCGCTCGATATTGAAAGTTACTTTGTGGAGGATGATTCGGACATCTTTACGGAGATTGGGGGTTACGTGGATCCTGCCGGGGATACCTCCCGGAATGGGTGGTCGGTTCTTATCCCAGCTGAAGAGGACCGTATTTGTGATGTGTATACCCCCGATCTGCTCCCAATGTACGAGGTGGTCTTCCAGGAGATGGGGTTCTGTGTGCCCTTCACTAAGTTCCAGATGGCTGTTTTTAACCACCTGGAGGTGGCCCCTGCCCAGCTTCACCCTAATTCGATCGCTTTCATCCGGGCGTTCGAGCTGGTCTGCTCCCACCTGAAGATATGGGCGACAATTCCTCTGTTCTTTTATATATTTTGTGTGCAACGCACAATGAGGGAAGGCCGTTTCGGATGGGTATCGTTAAAGCAATCTAGGAAGATTTTTAAGTCTTACTCGGATTCCTTGAAAAACTATAAGCCCCGCTTCTTCCTCATCCGTCCTCAATCCCGGGAGGCCCGTGATAGTGTCTTTGCTCGGGTTCCGACCATAGATGTCAATGGTCGTCCGGTGCTTAACAATATTGGGGAGCCTGTCACTACTCGGAGGCATAAGTTTAGGTTTTTCTGGTCTCGGGATCATTTCGAGTATGGTACCGACCAGTACATCACCAAACTCTCTAATTTGGATGAGGATGCTCGAGGGGATTATGCCCTCCTCCAGAACTTCGTGTAGGGCCTTCCCACGGTCGCGAAGGTGGATCGTTCGGGGAAGCCTGTTGTTGATGAAGATGGGGAGATCGTCAGGGAACTGGGCGTGATTAGTATAAAGGAACTTCTGGCCAGTGTTACGGATGAGGGTGCATTTGCCTATCTGGGTATCTGCCCCTCCCCCTTTCTTTCGTTTCGTTATTTTAACTTGTTATTTTTGTAGTTTTTGGCAGTGATCTTATGGTGGGCTGATTCTCATGCTTTTCGTTTATTTTTCTTTGCAGAGTCAATGGATCGGGCGCGTCATGATCGGATGCTCTATCAGGCGAGCAAGGCCAAAGGGATTGTCAAGAAGAGTGCTAGTCCGAGGTTGGCTGCCGTGTAGAGGTCTCCGGCGACAGGCTCGGGAACTTCCTCATCCTCCCCAGCTGTAGTTGGTTCTGCGTTGCGAGCTTCTGACCAGGGTGAATCCCTGAGGCCGGTCACGGTGCTTCCTTCTCCCCTTCGTCAGCAGCCGGATCCGGATGCACTGGTTCATCACAAGCGGCAGAGGGTTGAGGTCGTGGATCTGATCCAGGAGGAGGCCGACGATATCTTCACCATCCCTTCATGCTTCCTCCAACCCCGGTTCTTTGAGGGAGGGCCCTCTTTGACCATTCCTCGTGCTGAGTCCCTTTATATCGAGGGTTTGGAGCCCTCTGTTCCTCAAAGGTTCCTGGTGCAAGATGCTTCAGCCGTGGTCTGGGTCCTCGAGCTGGCTACTCTTTACGCTCGTTCGGCGCCCTTGTCTGCGGAAGCAGTGAGGCTGCTCGAGGAGGATGTTAAGGTGAAGACGTCTGCTCTGGTGGATTGAGACCAGATGCTAAAGGAGCAGGGTGAGGAGCTGGCGATCGTGAAGGCTCGGCTGAGTGCGAAGGAGGATGCCCTGGCGGACGTGCAGGGTCAGTACACTTTGCTCTCTCGGACTCTGTATGGAGAGATGTTATCTTCCTCGGTGAAGGAGGCGTCTCTTCGCCGTTCTCAGGCTCCTGCTGAGGATGAGACGAAGGAGGAGAGGGCTCTCTTGACCCGGGCGGATTTGATCCAGTACATCACAGTCTTGGGGGGCGATTGTGTTGCTGCTGCCGAGGACACCTATAATTCTACTGTGGCCCAACTTAAGTTGAATAATCCTGGGGTGGAATTGGTGACCGAGGGTACCAGGTCGTATCATCGCATGGAGGGGGACCAGATCGTCTCTCCGAACTTTGGGGAAGAGCCAGCGACTCAGGAAGCCGAGGAGGTTCAGATGGAAGAAGGTGTATGATGGTTTTTCTATGTTTAAGTGTTTGGCCTGTGAGCCTTTGTTTTGTACTGCTATTCTGGGGGGTATGCCCCCCATTTTGATTTTTAAGTATATTACTAGCTCGGTCTTTATGGCCGTAGTTTGGCATATTTCCGGGCTTTTTGCCCGTTTTAGTTAAGGAATACTTAGTTTTTAACGTTTATTGTTTGTTGTGCCCGTTTCTGGGGAGATCGTCAGGGAACTGGGCGTGATTAGTATAAAGGAACTTCTGGCCAGTGTTACGGATGAGGGTGCATTTGCCTATCTGGGTATCTGCCCCTCCCCCTTTCTTTCGTTTCGTTATTTTAACTTGTTATTTTTGTAGTTTTTGGCAGTGATCTTATGGTGGGCTGATTCTCATGCTTTTCGTTTATTTTTCTTTGCAGAGTCAATGGATCGGGCGCGTCATGATCGGATGCTCTATCAGGCGAGCAAGGCCAAAGGGATTGTCAAGAAGAGTGCTAGTCCGAGGTTGGCTGCCGTGTAGAGGTCTCCGGCGATAGGCTCGGGAACTTCCTCATCCTCCCCAGCTGTAGTTGGTTCTGCGTTGCGAGCTTCTGACCAGGGTGAATCCCTGAGGCCGGTCACGGTGCTTCCTTCTCCCCTTCGTCAGCAGCCGGATCCGGATGCACTGGTTCATCACAAGCGGCAGAGGGTTGAGGTCGTGGATCTGATCCAGGAGGAGGCCGACGATATCTTCACCATCCCTTCATGCTTCCTCCAACCCCGGTTCTTTGAGGGAGGGCCCTCTTTGACCATTCCTCGTGCTGAGTCCCTTCATATCGAGGGTTTGGAGCCCTCTGTTCCTCAAAGGTTCCTGGTGCAAGATGCTTCAGCCGTGGTCTGGGTCCTCGAGCTGGCTACTCTTTACGCTCGTTCGGCGCCCTTGTCTGCGGAAGCAGTGAGGCTGCTCGAGGAGGATGTTAAGGTGAAGACGTCTGCTCTGGTGGATTGAGACCAGATGCTAAAGGAGCAGGGTGAGGAGCTGGCGATCGTGAAGGCTCGGCTGAGTGCGAAGGAGGATGCCCTGGCGGACGTGCAGGGTCAGTACACTTTGCTCTCTCGGACTCTGTATGGAGAGATGTTATCTTCCTCGGTGAAGGAGGCGTCTCTTCGCCGTTCTCAGGCTCCTGCTGAGGATGAGACGGAGGAGGAGAGGGCTCTCTTGACCCGGGCGGATTTGATCCAGTACATCAGAGTCTTGGGGGGCGATTGTGTTGCTGCTGCCGAGGACACCTATAATTCTACTGTGGCCCAACTTAAGTTGAATAATCCTGGGGTGGAATTGGTGACCGAGGGTACCAGGCCGTATCATCGCATGGAGGGGGACCAGATCGTCTCTCCGAACTTTGGGGAAGAGCCAGCGACTCAGGAAGCCGAGGAGGTTCAGATGGAAGAAGGTGTATGATGGTTTTTCTGTGTTTAAGTGTTTGGCCTGTGAGCCTTTGTTTTGTACTGCTATTCTGGGGGGTATGCCCCCCATTTTGATTTTTAAGTATATTACTAGCTCGGTCTTTATGGCCGTAGTTTGACATATTTCCGGGCTTTTTGCCCGTTTTAGTTAAGGAATACTTAGTTTTTAACGTTTATTGTTTGTTGTGCCCGTTTCTGGGGAGATCGTCAGGGAACTGGGCGTGATTAGTATAAAGGAACTTCTGGCCAATGTTACGGATGAGGGTGCATTTGCCTATCTGGGTATCTGCCCCTCCCCCTTTCTTTCGTTTCGTTATTTTAACTTGTTATTTTTGTAGTTTTTGGCAGTGATCTTATGGTGGGCTGATTCTCATGCTTTTCGTTTATTTTTCTTTGCAGAGTCAATGGATCGGGCGCGTCATGATCGGATGCTCTATCAGGCGAGCAAGGCCAAAGGGATTGTCAAGAAGAGTGCTAGTCCGAGGTTGGCTGCCGTGTAGAGGTCTCCGGCGACAGGCTCGGGAACTTCCTCATCCTCCCCAGCTGTAGTTGGTTCTGCGTTGCGAGCTTCTGACCAGGGTGAATCCCTGAGGCCGGTCACGGTGCTTCCTTCTCCCCTTCGTCAGCAGCCGGATCCGGATGCACTGGTTCATCACAAGCGGCAGAGGGTTGAGGTCGTGGATCTGATCCAGGAGGAGGCCGACGATATCTTCACCATCCCTTCATGCTTCCTCCAACCCCGGTTCTTTGAGGGAGGGCCCTCTTTGACCATTCCTCGTGCTGAGTCCCTTCATATCGAGGGTTTGGAGCCCTCTGTTCCTCAAAGGTTCCTGGTGCAAGATGCTTCAGCCGTGGTCCGGGTCCTCGAGCTGGCTACTCTTTACGCTCGTTTGGCGCCCTTGTCTGCGGAAGCAGTGAGGCTGCTCGAGGAGGATGTTAAGGTGAAGACGTCTGCTCTGGTGGATTGAGACCAGATGCTAAAGGAGCAGGGTGAGGAGCTGGCGATCGTGAAGGCTCGGCTGAGTGCGTAGGAGGATGCCCTGGCGGACGTGCAGGGTCAGTACACTTTGCTCTCTCGGACTCTGTATGGAGAGATGTTATCTTCCTCGGTGAAGGAGGCGTCTCTTCGCCGTTCTCAGGCTCCTGCTGAGGATGAGACGGAGGAGGAGAGGGCTCTCTTGACCCGGGCGGATTTGATCCAGTACATCAGAGTCTTGGGGGGCGATTGTGTTGCTGCTGCCGAGGACACCTATAATTCTACTGTGGCCCAACTTAAGTTGAATAATCCTGGGGTGGAATTGGTGACCGAGGGTACCAGGCCGTATCATCGCATGGAGGGGGACCAGATCGTCTCTCCGAACTTTGGGGAAGAGCCAGCGACTCAGGAAGCCGAGGAGGTTCAGATGGAAGAAGGTGTATGATGGTTTTTCTGTGTTTAAGTGTTTGGCCTGTGAGCCTTTGTTTTGTACTGCTATTCTGGGGGGTATGCCCCCCATTTTGATTTTTAAGTATATTACTAGCTCGGTCTTTATGGCCGTAGTTTGGCATATTTCTGGGCTTTTTGCCCGTTTTAGTTAAGGAATACTTAGTTTTTAACGTTTATTGTTTGTTGTGCCCGTTTCTTGGGGTCTGTGTGCATGTGTTTTGACTCTTTGGACAGCGTGACGTTGGTTTCCAACTTCTTTGTCCTTTAATTACTTTTTCCATTTCCCAAGCGTTTCTATCCCTTTTCTTCTATAAAAGGAGGTCTCATGGACCTTTCATTCTTCATTTTTGCGCAGGGATGGGTGGTGCTAAGGGAGGAAAGGTTTCTTCAACCTCATGTTCTCGTGGAGTGAAGGAGGTGAAGGAGAAGAAGAAGAAGGTCTCGACCGGATCTGTTTATCGTCGTCGGGAGGCCCGGGGTTCGGACGCGCAGGCTCAGTCTTCAGGTGTGAGAGTCGTGGTTAATGCTGACGGTTCTGAGGCTGAGTGGGACGAGGATTGGTATCAGTATCTCCATTCGGAGGAGTTCGCCCGTCGGGCAGAATAATGAGTTTTTCTTTTATTTGATGTGTACTTTGTAATTCTCGTGGATGATGAATAAAGTATCGTTGTTGTGCTTTTTCGCGTGTATGTTTGTTTTGTTTAATTGGAAGATTTGCTCGACTGTAATGTATCGATCGCCCAGTGTGTGGAACTATGGTCAATTGTCGGGGTCATGTGCCTGGCGAGGGTGAGTCTCGGTGTCATACCCCAAAATTTGCCCAACATATTTATTCATATTTCAGTCCATCTGACTTTCAAATGCTCAAAGACACACAAGAAGAAAGCATGCAGTCTCTCTCCTAAACAACAACCTCTAAATTAGGGTTTCTGATTTAATCAAGGAATTTGAACTTCTGATACCTCAAGTGGATTCCATGATCTCTCATATGATTCAAAGTACCCTCATGCCAAGCTTCAAGCCCTGACTCAAAAGATTGCTCATTCAATGACCCAAATAATCAACAATCGACTGGTTTACCTAAAAGTCAAACTATGGTCAAATCACAGTCAAAGTTCCTGATTTTTTGTCAACATTCTCATTTTGAAGTGTCATTCATCATTTGATCAAGATTTGATCATGATTCATCAAGGAAAGGTCAAAAATCCACAAAAGTACAAAGTTGCTAAATTAGGGTTTCTAGGTAAAAGTCAACTGAACTTTGACCAGTCATAATTCTCTCATACTTTCTCATAAATTCCTCAACCAAAGTTTATTCTCAAGGAAATTTGATTCTCTACAACTTTGATGTTGGGCCCAAGGTCAAGAAATGCTTCCGCATAAGAGATACGAGCCAATACATTACAGGTCCTTCTAGAAGATCGCAAATAGCTGTTTTTTGTCAGGAGGAATATCATCAAGATAAAATCTCCAAATGAAAAATATGTTCCAAAGTGGCTTGTAGAGGACATCTTGAGGATTCCAAAAAGTCGTAGGACACTTCCATATGAGAAATATTGAAGGAGTTATGGCTTGCACAAGTTGGTCGATTTTTTAGAATTACATGAAGCCCTAAGTGATGAAATTTATACTTTTGAGTATTGGGCCCATGAATTTGTATTATCCACGTGATATTAAGCTTAAAAGAGGCCCAAAGATCAATTGATATTTATTTTATTATTTTATTTCATTTATTTTTGAATTTTTTATTTAAATACAATTTAAATCAAATAAAATCAATATAAAATCATAGCTTGATGCTCAAGGATCATGTGATTAATTTCTAAATATTATAATCAATCCAAAATCATCTTGGGAGCCAAGGAAAACGTGAAAATATGTGGAAAGAAGATTGAACTAAAATAGCAAGAATTTATGTAAATTTCAATCAAATCTTTTTCCAAATTTTTTCTCACCAATTACTTGATTCCTTCTCAATATTTTGCCCTAATCCTCATCACTATATATTGAGAATATTTCATGCACAAGAGAGAACGAAAAAATTGAAAAAAAAAACATTGGGGTTACAAGTTTCCAAAATATTAAAGAAACTAGGGCACGAGTGAATTTTGATTCAAGCGACTTTCAGAGCATACCATCACTCCCATTCTACTCCTGAAGTGTTATAGAGTAAGTCCAGGTAAGGTATGACTTGTAATGATACTCGAAACCTATGCATTATAATCACCATGTTTGTTCATATTTTTTTAAAATTCGTTCTTTGTATATCTTGAGGTTTTAATGTGATTTGTTGATATTGACACGTTCCTGGTGGTATTTAGAGATGGTTTGAATCATTAACCCGAAGTTTTGAAGCCCGGAGCATGTTACACCATTGTTAGGGTTTTCAAAACCAAGCTTTCGGTTTCCTTCATTTAGGTTGTTTTAACACCAAACGAGAACACCATGGTGTTCGTGACCACTTGTATACCCGATCTGGGCTGTTTGCTTTTGCGTTTATGGCTGTTTTTGCAGGTTTGGAGATGGTGATTTGTTTGCTACGGAATATATGCAGAATTCGTAGCCAATCGGAAGCTACTTTCGTAGCTATCTCGTGACGTTTTGATGCAGGGTGGAAGGAAGAAGAAAGCGTGCGTATGCAGTTCCCATTGGCTGGTCAAACAACTCCCCATCTCTCTTTCTGCTATTGGTTTATGCATACACCTCTGGGCCCCACGCGAATTGAATCGTTTGACTTCTTTACATTCATTATGTTATTTATATTAATTTATTCGTTGCCACAATTATATCGCCAGAAAAATCCAGCACGCTTGGTCAAGTAATGCGCTTTAAGGCCTTGATAGGCAAGGTCGTGGGTTCAAACCTGGCCTTTTGCAAAACTTTGTTAATATTTTAGTATCAATATTCACTTGCAGATCCAGTGCTTCTGGCTAGCGAAGAGTCCACAATACTCCCTCAAATCTCCACCACATGATCTCTCCAACTACAAATCCAGCGCCTCCAGCACGAAAGCTCACCATGGACCTTCAAGAGATCAGCACACCTGATCCGAAGCTAAGTTTTTTTAATCTTTTTATTTATTTTTAATTATATGAATGTCTTTTTATTGATTTCTTTTTGTTTCTTTTCTATTATTATTATTTCTTTTTTAAATTAGTTTTTATATATAATTTTTATAATTATTTATATTTTAATCGAAAACTCGATTTTTTTACAATAATAATTTAGTTATGGTTTTTAGTTAATAATTATTTTTAGGGTTAATAAAAATGTTTTATGCCTTAAACCCTGATTTTATCATGATCGCTAATCACTGTTATTGGTAGGTGTTATCCACTAACGCGCCTTATAAACCCTTTTGGTCATAATAAGTTTTCTTTTAAGGTTTATAGATCATTCATACACTAAAAATTATTTTCTTTTGTGCAAATTTTCAAGGTTACCTCAATATCCTCCGACTGCGCGCCATCAGATCAAAAAAGCTAAGTTTTCTAATTTCTCTTGTTTAAATATTATTTTGTTTTTATTATGCCTTTTAATAGGGTTTGCCTCAATAGCCTTTGAATCTGCAATACACTAACCACTATCATTTTCCGTCTAAATTCTCAGATGATCAGAGTCAATCAAGGGATCAAGGAGGATCAAGGCAAGGCATTAAAAGATGTAGAAATTAATTTTTGTCTTTATTTTTCTGTTACCCTACAAGGGTTAGGTTTATCTTTTTCGCCTTTTAATTCCCCCATCCCCGCAGGTGTTTATTGTAATAAGCGTAGGTTTTAATTCCTGCCTTTAATTTCTGCTCATTTTAAACTGCGTGGTTAGTAAAATAGGGAGTGCAACCATGAATTGAACATAGATCACTAACTTATAAGATAAATGTCATTGAAGTTAACCACTTGATTGTGCCACACACACACTTTTAGGGTAATCCCTCTTGTTGCCTGTTGCCTATTAATTGCTGCCTTGCACCTTCCCTTTGTATAACTTACCCCCCGAACTCAAAATCTTTTTTTTAAAGGTCTTTTCTTGTTCTTTTATCCTTTCCTAAAATTGGATAAAATAAAAGTCGGTGGTGACTCTTGCTATCCGCAACATTTCGATAAAAAGTCAGTTCACCGTATTACACTCGGGTCTCGTTGTACTGAGTTCTGAGCCTCATGGCGTTAACGGTCCCCTCGCGAGCGAGGTGCTCTGCCGTCATGGTACTTGTTTACGACGGGAGTGCTCAGTATTCGTGCCCCCCCGAAGGACAAGGAGTTTGCTCGATTAAGAGAGCAGACTTCTGTCTTTTTGTCTCATTTCTTTAGGTGCTCGGCGTGTACCCGGGCCGCACCTGTGTTTTAGCTGTAATATTGCTTGAGTTTTTCGGTGTTCCATGTAACACCCTTCTAATACCCCGCATAAATATTAAACAATAATCAGAGTAAAACATGAAAAGGGCATTACAAATTCCATATAATCAAAACAAAAACTCATGTCATGCCATAAAAGGAACGTTAAATCCAAAATTATTCAGATCATCATGTTAACACAGCGGAAATATCTTTAACATCTGAACAATGCAACATCCAAAGTCATAGACTTTAAAACACCACCATAATAAAACACCCAAATAAAAGAGTTTAACAATTAACTCTAAACGACTTTCCCTGTGTTACACGACCAGAGCATGACACGGACCCAACTAACTTTAACGAACTACTTGACGAGCTATTCCTCACCAAGTACAAGAGCTACTCCTCAATCTGAAAAATAACAACAGTAAGGGTGAGTCTCATTCGCATTTAACCAATGTTATAGGATATAGATGATAAAATATCAATCACATGCTATTCACCCAATTACAGTTATGATCAGATTCTCAACCACACAATCAGTACAACAAACACATAATCAACACATATTATAACATTGGACAATCTTCCATTCATGTTATAATAACACAAGTAGCCTAATGCAATGTGTCATACCCCAAAATTTTCCCATCATATTTCAATATATCTTGACTCATATGATCTTCAGTTAATCAAGCATATGCAAGAATTGGGCACACTTACTTATCTCCTAAACAAACAACCCACAACTAGGGTTTTGGCTTCTCTTCAAGAAAAATCAAGTTCTGACAAATCAAGTGGACCTCATGGTCTTTCACATGCCTCCAAAGATACTCATGCCAAGTTTCAAGCTTTGACTCACAAGTTTGATCAGTCAGCTGCTCAAATAGACAATAGTCGACCAATTTGACCTAAAAGTAAACTATGGTCAAATCACAGTCAAAACTTCTGATTTTTTTGTCAAAATCAATATTTTGAAGGCACATTCATCATTTGATCAAAGGTTGATCATGATTCATCAAGAAAAGATCAAAAATCCACAAAGGTACAAAGTTGCTAAATTAGGGTTTCTAGGTAAAAGTCAACTGAACTTTGACCAGCCGTATCTCTCTCATACTTTCTCATAAATCCCTCAACCAAAGCTCATTCTAAAGGAAATTTGATTCTCTACAACTTTGATGTTGGTCCCAAGGTCAAGAAATGCTTCCGCATAAGAGATATGAGCCAATACATTACAGGTCCTTTTAGAACATCGCAAAAAGCTGTTTTTTGTCAAAAGCAATATCATCAAGATAAAATCTCCAAATGAAAAATATGTTCCAAAGTGGCTTGAAGAAGACATCTTGGGCTTTCCAAAAAGTCCTAGAACATCTCCATATGATAAAAATTGAGAGAGTTATGGATTGCACAAGTTGACCAAATTTCAAGAAATGCATAAAAGTCACTTTGAGAAAACTTGGATATTTTGACTAATTGACCCAAATTTTGGACTTCAAACATGACCATGACCTATATAAGGACCTATAAACTTATTCTCATATTTTTGTGAACTTTATTTGATTTATTTGGATTTTTATTCATTTAAAAGCTAAATAAATTTAGTAAAATTACAAAAATAATGAAATAAATTGCATGGGTTTATTTTTTAATCATCCAAAGGCCCAAAATGACACCACATAAGAGTCCAAAAACTTGCAGCTCCTATTAGGAGAGGTTTTGGCCAAATTTAGAAAGATTTCATACAAAATCTTTTTAAATTTCCAACTCATCAAATTGCTTGAGGTCCAAGTCCAACTCTTGCCCTAATTCACTCACTTATAAATACATAACACCTTCAGAATATTAGGGGACGAAAAAAAAGGGGAGAGGGAATCTTCTTATACCTGAGGATGTAGATTGGCTTGTGTGCCTGTCGGAATCTGAGGGTAGAAGAGGATTGAACACAATGCAACTACATGCATGTGGTACCAAAATCTAGGATAACCTATCTCACCGATCCACCATCGTCAAGGATACGGCAACACCCACTCACTAATTCCATACAATGGGAATTAGCTACCACTGATCCACCATCGTCAAGGATCAACCACACAATGATTATGAATGCATGTATCAACCATCACATGCTCATCACCCACATAAGTCAACCAAATGTCATAATCATCAACTACAATAATCAATAGCTATACACAATCATGCTATTTCTCAACCATAGTAAAACACATATTTTATACCAACAATACATGTATAACAAACACCGGTTACAACCACAACATCATACAGGTGAAATATTCATTAATATACCTGTACGCATAAACCACCACAACCAATTAAAATCGAGTGTTTCAAAATAATTTCGAGTCACGACTCAAAACACTATTTTATTATGTAAATCATTTGATTAGCTTTACTATGCTCAAAACGGCACAAAAATCGGATTTACGGTTTAAAAGTTAGGAGTTTTCAAAGTTAAGAAAGTTTTAGAAAAAGTCACGCAGAACCCGGTTCCTCCCTACGTGGGAACCGGTTCCTGAAATCCTTTAGAAACTCCTCTCTGATTTTTACTACTAGGAACCGGGTTGTACCTACATGGGAACCGGTTCCTGCTGAACAGAATTCCTTCGCTTCTGGTTTCTACTACTGGAACTTGGTTCCTCCCACCTGGGAACCGGTTCCTACGCTGCTGTATCAGAAAAACACCATTCTTTTCAACACCGTATCGACCCGAATCCATACCAATTCGCACCCAAATGCATTATAACACCAAAACGGCAACCACAAATACAATTAACACATTTATAACACATTTCAATCATCCAATTCACACCACACATGATCAATACAACATTATTAATCAATTCTCCCAAAACCTAACATCTCTACAACCTAAGCATAACTCAATTAGCATGAGCAACATGTTCAATTCCATTCTACTACCTATAACCCCATAATAGAAGATAAATGGAAGAGTCCCCCCTTACTTGAAGGTTGATTCTTCGCTCTTCCTCTGTCGCACTTCTCTGTTCCTCTTCTCTTTTCACGTGTTTCTCTTTTCTAAATGCTGTAACCTTCTCTATTCCACAACTCCCTCTATTTTATTAAAAATGAAATAAAATTATTTTAATTAGTAATAGGGCCTACCAATGCACCCCCTCTTTACTAATCACAACTCAAGCCCAATTGCTTAATTTCTCATAATCCTCAATAATTCCAAATAATTCCCCATAATTCAATTAAATTAATTAAATTAAATTATGAAAATATGGAGTGTTACAACTCTCCCCCACTAAAAGAGTTTTCGTCCTTGAAAACATACCTTAGGCAAATAACTCTAGATGGAATCCTTCATCTGACTTTCTAGTTCCCAAGTCACATTCCCACCTACTGGTCCTCCCCAAGCTACTCTGACCAGTGCTATCTCTTTGCCACGCAACTGTTTCAGCTTCCGATCTTCAATTCTCATAGGCAAAGCTTCAACTATCATGTTATCCTTTACCTGTAAATCATCTACCTGGATAACATGAGATGGATCTGCAATGTATTTCCTCAACTGTGATACGTGGAATACATCGTGCAAATTCGCAAACGTTGGTGGCAACGCAATACGGTAAGCCACCTCTCGAACCCTCTCTGTAATCTGATACGGACCGATGAAACGCGGAGTCAGCTTCCGTGATTTCAGTGCTCTACCAACACCATTCGTAGGAGTCACCCTCAAGAACACATGATCTCCCTCTTGAAATTCAAGTGTCCTTCATCTCTTATCATGGTAGCTTTTCTGGCGACTCTGAGAAGCCTTCATCTTCTCCTGAATCAATTTAATCTTCTCCGTGGTCTCTTGTACAATTTCTGGTCCAATCACCATACTCTCACCAGATTCATACCAACACAAAGGTGTTCTACACCTCCTACCATTCAAAGCTTCAAATGGAGCCATACCAATGCTAGAATGAAAACTATTGTTGTAGGTAAATTCGATCAACGACAAATAACTATCCCATGCACCACCTTTTTCCAATACACAAGCACGTAACAAATCTTCCAATGACTGAATTGTCCTTTCAGTCTGACCATCAGTCTACGGATGATAAGCAGAACTCAACCTCAATTTAGTACCCAAAGCCTTCTGCAAACCTTCCCAGAATCGAGATGTAAACCTTGGATCTCTATCTGACACGATACTCGAAGGAATACCATGCAGACTTACTATCTTCTCAATACACAATTGAGCTAGTCTCTCCATCGAATGATCCATTCTCATCGGTATAAAGTGAGCAGACTTCGTCAATCTGTCCACAATAACCCAAATAGCTTGACAATTCTTCACTGTTCTCGGCAATCCAGAAACAAAATTCATAGATATACTATCCCACTTCCATTCAGGAATAAATAACGGTTGCATAGCTCCATACGGCTTCTGATGCTCAATCTTCGACTTTTGGCAAGTCAAACACGCATAGACAAATTCAGCCATTTCCTTTTTCATTCAGGCCACCAAAACAGCTTCTTCAAGTCATGATACATCTTGGTATCACCAGGATGAATACTCAATCCACTACGATGTCCTTCCTCAAGAATACTTCTTCTCAATTCGGCAACATCGGGAACACAAACACGATTGCCAAACCTCATTATACCATTCTCGTCGATTCTGAATTCACATCCCTTACCTTGGTTAATCAGAGTCAACTTATCACCCAACTCTACATCAGTCCTCTGACCTTCTCGAATTTCCCCCAGAATACCACTAGTCAGCTTCAGCATACCCAATTTAACACTGTTAGGAGTGTCTTCGCATACTAAAATCAAATCTCTGAATTGTTCAATTAAGTCCAATTCCCTCACCATCAACATAGACATATGCAAGGACTTCCTACTCAAAGCATCGGCAACAACGTTTGCTTTACCCGGATGGTAATTCAGCCCAAAATCATAATCCTTGAGAAATTCTAACCATCTTCTTTGTCTCATATTTAGCTCTTTTTGATCAAAGAGATACTTCAGACTCTTGTGATCACTAAATACTTCAAACCTTGAACCATACAGATAATGCCTCCTGTTATACCCCAAAATTTGCCCGCATCTTTTTCAGAAAGAAGGCAACAGACTTCTGTCTAAAAATTGGGAGTTTCATATAATCTTGGATTTTATTTCACAAATATCCTGATTTTTATGAATACTCGGTTTTTAGAATTTTTCTTATATGGTATTTTGGTTCGCTGTTGAATTTATTCTTACACAAACGCCAATTACTGTTTATCACTTCACACACACTGTTTATTTGAGATTTATTTGCAGATAAATAGTACTGACGCAATTGGTACAGAATTAAATTTTTGCAGGCGCAGAGTCCGGGGATTCAGACTGTACTGGTAATGAGTAAATAATTATTAGTTTTTGTTTCCCACTAATTTTTGTACTATATTCTATTATTTTCAAAATCTTTTCCTTTCTTTTCAAATCTCTTTCTTTCAAAATCAAATCCTAACTTTATTCTATACATCTCTCTTTTCAAACCCTACCATACACTTTCTTTCAAATCCTACTACCACTCAAATTTTCCTTTTTTGTACGGAATCACTTCATTCCCCAAAGTCTCTATCCTTCTTTTCACTCTATAAATACCTCTCATTCTTTTCATAAATTCTCACATCAAATTTCAACTCATCTCTCAAATTTCTACCTCATATTCATTTTCTCTTCTTCCCCGGCAAAAATGGCGAAGTGGATGGATACGTGTTTTCTTATGGTCATCACCGTCTTGGTGGTGATCATGTCCTTTTTCTGTCTGCATAGCCTTGAAAAATGCGGACCTGGGTTGTTTACACTCCTGATCATCTATATGTTGTTATTTATAGCATGGGTTTTTAATCGTCATTTTTAAAGTTTGTCGTATCTTTCATTTTCAAATAATGTACCATTTATTTGTCGTACTGTTCATATATTATATAATATTTGTACTGTCAGTATTAAATGTCGTACTATCTGTCGTACTGTAGTTTAATTATCCAGATAATATTATGTGTGTTTTCTGCTAATTAAATATTTATTTTTCTGCGCATTAAATATTTTTCAAGGTTATTATCGGTAATTTCGTTCGCGTACAGTGTATTTTGTTTATTTATTATGTTTGTGTTTTTCTAACAACTCATGTAAATAAATTTTCACCATTAACACAACAAAAAAAAAAGGAAAAATTAACTTTAACTGTTGAATTTTCACTTTAACTGTTACGTTAATGCCTGAACAGCCAGTTGACAGTCAAACCCGTTGACAGCACGATTCTCCGTCTTTTGCACCATCAATCAAATCAATCTTTTGCATTTCAAAATTCCAAGATTTTTGTTCTAGAAGTCTTCTGATAATCACATGATCAGCAAAGACTCAACACTGCACAAAAATCAGGTACGCTTAACTGTCTCCTACACAAACAGTCCTTAACTAGGGTTTTTGTTTTTTTTTTTTCAGGAGAACAAGTTTTTTGAGACCTCAAATGGATTTCATGGACCTCCATATGTCTCAAAGTACCACCATACAAATTTTCAAACTTCAATTCGCTCAGACGCACAATCAGCAGCTCAAACAGTCAATAGACGACCAGTTTGACCGAAAAGTCAACAGACAGTCAAAAATGAAATTTTTTGTCAACATCCATATTTTGTCAAAAGATTCATCATTTGATCATTGGTTGATCATAATTCATCAAGAAAAGATCAAAAATCAACAAAACCCTAAGTTTCAAAATTAGGGTTTTCTCCTAAAAAGTACAAGAACTCCTTCATATGATCAAAATTGAGGGATTTATGCCTTGTTGAAGTTGGCTAATTTTTGGGAAAATGCATGAAACCAACATTGATCAAAAATGTTTTTTTTCCAAAAGGGGCCAAGTTTCCATGATCCAAACTAGGGGTGGCAAAACGGGCCGCCCGCCCCGCCCGCCGCCCGCCCCGCCTTATGCCCGCCAAAAAACGAGCGGGGCGGGCATGCCCGCCAATTAAAATGGACATAAAAGTCATGCCCGCCCCGCCAAGATGGCGGGTTGGCGGGCGGCGGGCTTACCCGCCTATTTTTATTTATATTTTTTTAATAGATTAATAGGCTTTTTTTACCTTTTAATTAAACTTTTTACTTATTTTTTAAAACAATTTTTTATAAAAGCAACTTTTTAACAAATTTACTTAAAAAATATTACATATATTTATAAATAAATGTATAAAATAAACCATTAAGAATTAAAATTACTAGAATTAACTAAAAAAAGAGTGAATTTTGGAGGAGAGACGGGTTTTGGCGGGCGGCGGGCTTTGGCGGGGCGGGTATGGCGGGCGGCGGGTTTTTGCGGGGCGAGCTTTGGCGAGCGGCGGGCCTAAAATCCCAACCCAACCCGCCATTTTTTGGCGGGTGGCGGGCCGGCCCCGCGGGCCACGGCCCGTTTTGCCACCCCTAATCCAAACATGATTCTAACAATGTTAAGGGCCTCCCACGACCAACCTAAGGCCCATAACATTTTTATTTCTTTTTGGTTTAATTTTATTACATTTAAAATTAAATTAAAAAAGAAATGATGCAAGATCATTATCCAAAGCTTTGTCTCTTGTTTGAGTCATCAAGATAGCTTATTTTCTGCAACAAAGAGAAGTACATAGCAGACCTAGAGCAAGAGGGTGAAGAAAATTCAAAGCCATGGCCAAAGAATTTAAACTTTTTAATATTAAAGAATTCAAAGATTCAAAGATCATCAATGCTTCTTAGCTTAAGTTTGAAGCTCATTCATTGCTTATAAATGAAGTAGCATGCTTCAGCAAGAGAAGGGAGACACAGTTTCAGAACCAAATCCATGCTTGTATCATACTTGTAGCAACTTGAAAATTTCAAAGAAATTCAACTTTCGAATTTTGAGTTCAAGCTAGTTTTAATCCAAACTAGGTATTCAAACATCATCTCTGAACTTCATTGAACCTATTCAAATAAATTTTAAGCATCAAAGCCTCACAAATCGAGCCACACAATCCACGGTTTGTTCAAACATAAATCACCTCGTATCTGATCATACATGCATATTTAGCAAGATGTAATCACATATTTATGTTTGGTTTGAAGCTCTGGTTGTTTCTGGAGCTTTAATTGAGTTTTAATGGATGTTTGAAGCGTATGCCATTTTAGGGTTTCATGAGCTTGAAATGGGATTTTTCGCTAGAGGCAAAATTAGACAAAACTAATGGCATATTTGAACTCAGTGGATCAAGGCTAGTTGATTTCATAGGTCGCGAATTTTTTTTGCATGAGTTTACCCCTATTCGCTATTTTGCAGGTTTGAGACTCACTTATTACAGTGTTGTTTTTACAAAAGCGCTGTTAAATGTGGTGGCGAGAGGTTGAAGATGATGAGGTGTCCTCACCTGATTGGCCAGGGCGCGCGCGCGTTTTAATTTAAATTTTCTCTGATTCAGTGCTTTGCAGGCGATACACGTGCCATGCTCCTTCGCTTCAGTGGCCATCAGATCATGCCAGTTCCTCAATCCAACGCCCCAGACACGCTAGTCCATGATATGGACTTACCAGCTAGCCACACATGATCCAGATTTAATATATTTTTTACATTTTTCTATTTTATTTATTTTTCTTTGCAAAATTAATTTAAAATAGTTTTAAAAATCAGAAAAATATACAAAAAATATTTTTAAGTTGATAAAATATTGTTTTAATTTTTGACACAAAAATATTTTATTTTTCTTAATAATAAAAATATTTTGTTTAATTAATCAATATATATTCAAATATTTCATTTTAAATATTTCTAAACCATCAAAAAATTAGAAAAAAATATTTTCTTTTTATTAAATTAAGTTTATATATTATAAGCTAATTTTGTACATATTTAGAATATTTTTCTCTTTAAGTTTAATATATGTGTATAATTATTTGCATAATTATATGTTAATTAACTTAATAATTTCAAAAACAATTTCAAAAATCCCAAAAAAATTAGTTTTGTTTTAAAATTAATTAACAAACATTTTGAACATATTTTAGACTTAATTTTTAGGTTTAAATTTTATTTCTCATTTTTCTCATTTAATTAAATTAATTATGCATTAATTCTAATTAAAATCAACCATCTAAAAAATCCAAAAATACTTCCTTTTATCTTATTGCAATTTAAATTCCTAGATAAAGTGTATAGGTTGTCAAAATCATGTAAATAGCGTAGTTTACATTTCCCGCATAATCGATGTAATAGCGTAGATTTACTTTCCGCATTTTACATTCCCGCACTTTAAATTCTGTATATATAAAAACTGCGTGTATGTCAAAGATAAAAACTGAAGCGTTAGATCACTAAACTTAAAAGACAAAAATATCTGAATCAGAACACGATCACACTTGCACCTCTTAGGGTAATCCCTCTGTTACTCTTTTCAAAAATCAATTCTACTGTTTCAAATGCAAATCCAAACTTTTGTTTACATCCGGTCAAAGGAAAATTTTCTAAAAGAAATAGGAAAGGACCTTATAAACTTAGGGTAGATCTCCTAATTGCTTGCTCAAATCAAAACAACAAATGTCTCACATCTTCATTGTTTTTCAAAACAAAACTTTCAAAAAAAGACAACATTTTGTATATATCCAAACAAGGATCATTACGAAATTAAAGATCTTTTTTTCAAAACATCTTTTCGAGAGATAAAACACTTTGTATACATCCGCACAAGGATCATTACAAAGTTAATTTACAAAGGTATTTTAAAACCACATACAAGCATTTCAAGGCAAGACAAATGATTCAAACAAGTGAGCTAAGCAATTAAGAGCCCATGGATAACCATGGATACAAAGGGGTGCTAATACATTCTCTTTGTATAACCTACCCCCGAACCCAAAATCTCTTAAAGGTCTTTTTCTGTTTCTTTTATAAACCTTTCCTTAATTGGATAAAATAAAAGTCGGTGGCGACTCTCTGATTTTCAAAACTCAAAAACAAAAGAAGAGTCAGTTCGTATCTCTCACGAGATATAAAAAACCGAGGGCGACAGAACTGGCGACTCTGCTGGGGATATTCAAAAAACAAAATGTTTTCAAAAGGGATTACCTTAGAGTGTAGATCACTTCGATGTTTTCAATTGCTTGTCTTGATTGTTCTATTTTTTCAAAGGTTTGTTTGGGTATTTGCTTGTGTGAAAGATTCTAACCCGAATCTCGAGATACCTTAAGTATGTGACAATAGACCAAGGAAACTGTACGGCATGTATCGATACGGTTAATCTGGTGGTCACCGTTAGTGCGACACTTTGGTTTATACTAATATCCCTTGAAAACGATCAAGGAGTATGTTAGGCTTCCGAAATGTCATTAAACACTAATTTGTCTTAGAATCTTTAGTTGAACTTGACTTGTGGCCTATTAAGTGACTAGCTTTGAAATTGATCGAAGTTAGTTATCCTCGAGGAATGTTTTGATCGGCCGTCCGAGTGCCGTATTGAGATGTTGTCTCCAAGGATCATAGAACCCGAATACTATTTTAAGACAGGTTTTAACCAACTCAACTTCAGTGGGGAGGGTATCACCTATCAACCTCATGCAAGCCTTTAAACCTAAGGCTATTGTTTGATTTGTTTGTGTTTGCCACATGTTTGACATCATGACATCATAAGCATCATAAACATATCATTTTCTCACTAATCATTTCAAGGATCAAGGAGTTTACCTTTGTTCTGTTGTTGCAGGTAATGGCTCCCGCTACCAGAGATTATGTCCGGATCAACATTTCAACAGTACCATCTGAACTTAAGGACTTAATATCAGAATTTCCCAGAAATGCTCAATTCACTGAAAAGCACGGTCACCTACTCCATTTGGTTACCTCAAAATTTGAAGAAGACATGATACGTGTAACACCCGTATATTTTAATTTTTAATTTAAATGGAAATTTAATTAATAATTAGAATTATTGGTGACTTGTAGGATTTAATTGGAAAAGGATGGTTTATGGTGTTGGGCCATGTGTGATGTTAAGGAATGAGGGGGTGTTATGTTAGTAAAGGTCTTATTCCAATTAAAGTTTATTTTTTTATAAAATAATAAGAAGTGGGAATAAGGGAAAGGAACGTGAAAAGCAGAGCAGAAGAGATGAGGGATTGGAAAGCTAGCACGTGAAGAGGAGCAATGGAGGGAGAGACCAATCAAGAACTCTTTGGCTAAGGTAAGGGGGGACTCTCCGGTTATCATCTACTATCGTGTTCTTAGATAATAATATTGAGTAGGGATGTTGTTGAGTCAATTGGATTATATGTTAGGTTTAGGGAGGTTATGAATTGACGAAAATTGCATGTATTATTGATTGATTATGTGTTGTTTTGATGTGTGATGATGAATAATAATGCAATTGATGATTAACTGCCTGTATATGGTGTTTAGAGTCAGTTTTGGACTCAGATTGGGTGAGATCGCAGGATCTGACGCAGACCTGAAAGTCTGTGAAATCGCCAGTTCGTGCCGCGTCTCCGTGTTGGCGCCGCGAAGGCGTACTTGTTTTCTCGCATCGCGCCGCGTACATAAGTTGGCGCCGCGAACGTGTTTGTGTGCTTCAGGTCGCGCCGCGAACTTTGGTTGCGCCGCGTGCTGTAGCGTTAGTTGTTTTCTTGGAAAAGTTAAATGATGTGTAACTTTCGAACCGTAGGTCCGTTTTTAGTGCCGTTTCGAGCACGATAAATCTTACGAGATAGTCTACGTGTTTAAATGATGGAATGAGGTGTGAATCCAATTATTTTTAAATATGATTGTATTTCTTGGTGAATGATGTATTGTACATGTATGTGATGAGATGTGTTAAATACATGCTACGTTGAAATATTAATCATGTGACGATTTGTTTAATTGGATGATATATTGTTGACATATATGATGAGATGTAACAATATAAGATGTTGTTTTGAGAAACATTATGATGTGATGAATTGTTGAGAATGGTATGATGTTGATTGATTTGTTTTGGAATGATGTGGATACATGTGTGTTCTTCTTATTGATGACGATGATTGATGTGGACACATGTATGTTCTTTAATGATGATGATGATGATTGATTGTGATTGAATGATGTTAATATATATGAACATACTTGATAATGATGATGATGTTGATGATGATGATGATGTTGATGATGATGATGATGATGGTATAAGGATGTTGTATATGTTGCATTCATTCATGTTCATTGATGATACTGTATCCATAAGGGTGTGTTGGATCAGTGAAGGGCATGATTCCCATTGTGTGGAATCTGTGCTGGCAGGGCCGTATCTTGATGATGTTGGATCGGTCATGGTTTATTCCCATTTGATGAGGTAAATCGTGTGCTCATGTGGGGTGTGAGCGATTGAAGGGCAGTATCATAGAGAGAAGTCCTGCGAATATGATTCATGAATTTTGGTACCACATGCATAGTGTCAGTTCATACATATGCATACTTTTATAACATGATTGGAAGTATTCCAGTGTTATAAATATTGATGATGTGTTGGTTGCGTGTTTTGTTGAATTAATGTTTAGTATGATTGTCTGTTTGAAAGATGTGTTTTGTTGGCCTTGTGTAAATGATGGATGTTCTTGATAATCTGAATATGATGCAATTGGGTGAATGATATAACTATGATCTGTTGTTATTTAAGATGCAATAACATTTGTTAACTGTGATGAGACTCACCCTTACTGTTGACATTTTCAGATTGAGGATAGCTACTTTCGACTTGGTGAGGATTAGCTCATAAGTCAGTTTAGTTGTTGTGTCGGTGTCATGCTCTGATAGATGTAACACTGGGGACGCGATGTTTTGAGTTTCGATTATAACTCTATTGTTTATTTTATTTGAAGTCTGATACATTAACGATGTAATGTTGACTTGATGATTTGATTCCGCTGTGTAAACATGATTTTTATCTAATGAGTTATAATTTCAGATGTTTCAGTGAATGCATGACATATGCCGAACGTGTGTTTTCTTTTATTTTTGAATTGTGACACCCTTTGCATGTTTACTCTGATTTAATTTTGTTAATTGCCGTGGGGTATTAGAGGGGTGTTACAATAGTGGTATCAAAGCAGGTCGGTCCGTCCGGCCAATTGTTGAGTCAGTTGAGTTGCGCGACAGTTGTATATTGTCGGCATTTTATTCCTTGGTACGCGACATGTGAGTGAATCACTGTCGGTACTTGGTTGTTTGTTGCAGGTGTTGGATTGAAACAAGTGGGGGAGAAGCTTGGCTTCTCGGTTATGTTTTAGTTGTAAGATGATTGATTCAGTAGGCTGTTGTTGGCAACAGTGCAAGCATTGTGGGAGTTTGTTGTTTCCCGAATTGAAGGTGACTTGGAATTAAGACTTGACTGGTAATTGAGTTGGGACATCTTGAAGGAATATGATTAGAGGTATTTGGTGATTATTCGTAGGAGAGGAAAATTGGAAAGTTGTGATGTGTCAACTCTGCGGGTGTGCTGCGAAGTTTTCAGTTGAGTAATCTTGCGTTTCGGAAGAGGTTCAGCTGCAAGTTGCAAAGAGGATCGTTGTCGTAATGTTCCAGAAATCGCTTTTCGGTGATGGGATATGTTGCTCAAATTATGAGAATGTTTGGAAGTGAAGAGATATGATAAGGAGCTGTTTGGAATGTGATCGAGTTGAAGAGAATGAGTTTTGGAGTGAGATTTTCGTAAGCGAAACGCAGGAAAATTGTTGAATAGCTGCCGCACTTCGAAAATTCATAACTAGAGTTCTGGACATCCGATTTGAGTTCCGTTTGAAGCGTCAGAAAGATAATGAGATGAACTTTGTTATCAAAATGGTTGCAGCAGCTGTAACATAATTAATTGTGACAGGGAGACGTTGGAAAGAGGTGAAGTTACGGTTACTCTTGTTCTTATAACTAGACTTGTTTATTAGTACTGCACGGGATGTCAGTTTCAGTGTTGAACGGATTGAAGGAATAATTAGAAGGTTTGTTAAGAAGTAATTTTAAGAATTGAATGTATCAATTGAGGAGTTTTGGATACATCGTATAGAGTGTCGCTGCATGATGTCGGTGTTGGATTTTCGGATAACGATTAGAAAATTCATATCTTGAGTTCCGAGTGTCGGGTTGATGTGCCGTTGGAGCCTACGAAGAGGTGAAATTATGTTCTACCTTATGGGAGAGTTATAAGTACAGTAGAGGTGATCCTATGAGGAGATAGTCTAAATTCGGTTAAGGAAGCGTGGAACTTGTTGAATAGGGATGTCTACTACCGATTATTTGAAACGAAGTTGAGTAGGACATGTTGTTGATGAATAAGTCGATGAGATATTCGGTAATAAAGATGACTTGAGTACCGATGGATTTTAGTGAGAAGTGAATTAGTAGTAAAGATGGAATAAAACTTTAGAACAGTTGAAGTCGTAATTGTGATGCCAAAGTAACGACATGTATAAAAGAAGAATTGTAGAGGATTTCTGACACCTATTGATGTGAGGAAGACTTTGTTGAGACTTTGAGTGGAATGATACTTAGACGCGAAGGATGCCATGAGATTTAGAGTAAAACCACAAGTTATGAATGTTGTGTTACGGCGTTGAGTAGGAAGTCTTTAAATACGTCGGTGCTAATGGTGAAGGAGTTGGATTTAATTGGACAATTTAGAGACTTGAGTTGGTATGTGAAGGAACTCGTAATAGTGTTAGAGTGGGTATGCTAGGAGATTACTAGTGGTATTCTTGACGAGATTAGAGAAGGTCAGAAAGCTGATGTTGAGTTGATCGATAGGTTGACTTTGAATTACCAAGGTAAAGGCGGTGGATTCAGAATCAACGAGAATAGTATAATGAGGTTGAGTGATTGGATTTGTGTTCCTGATGTTTTGAGCTTCGGAAGGATTTTCTAGAAGGACACCGTAGTGAATTATTGGACTATGACGATGTTAATGAGTTTGGGTGCAAACTCGGAAAGGGACACTATTATGTAGTAACGACGGTTTATGCTTAAATATGATTTTCAACTAATATTGACAAATTTAGGACTTGATCACCCTAAATCTCTTGTTGGTAGTAGATGGAATCATATAGAAGAGATAAGCTTGTTTTGTTACCTTAATGGTTTAAGATGTGATGAATACTAAGCCGTGAGAATAATCACTCACTATGTTGTGTGAACTTATGAAGAAGTGAATATGAAAGAGTGCAACATGGTGGATGATGACTTAAGACGGGTAATCAGAGTCGCGCAGCGAAAGTGTGATGTGGAGTAGTGTTATGAGTACTACTCGCGGGAAGTAAGGAATTAATATGTCGGAAGCCTACATAGAGAATATGTCTTGATCTATATGTTGGATTTAGAATCCAGTGGATGTAAGGATGTCGTGTTGAAGAATTATAACTCTTTTGAATAATTGTCGAGATGATGAATATGTTATTATGGTTGTACGTAGTTAACGAGTATGTATTCGGCGAAATTAAAATGAAGAGTTGATGCCACTTGATGCTATAATAATTTGGTGTTGTTGTTAAGGGTTATTGTAGATTTCCAGATATAATGAGGAATTATACTCTATGAAGGGAGAAATTGATTTAATTCTCAGAAAAGAGCGAAACTCAATTTGAGTTGTTTTGTAAGAAGTGGTATATTGAGGCTGATGAGTGTAATTATAATTACTTGTGTGCACTCGTTCCGATGGTGAGAATGTTTTAATAGATGTAGTAACTCAGGAATTTGTTTTCGAGTGCGAGTAAGTATTACTGAGTGGTAAATTGGTACCATGAATGATGAAGAATGATTCTTGAAACGAATGAGTAAAGAGAGTCGGAATCGGGTAAAACTCAGAAATCTAATTGGTACAGATGATTGTGATGAGTAATCAGAGTAGTGCGGAAAAGCGAAATGTAACGTGCTGGATAATTGATGGTGTGACTTGAGGGGAGTCAGATAGTTGGAATTCAATAGTATAGGAATGTTGTTATTGAGTTTCTTGAAGGAAGCGGTTGGTGAAAAATGTAAGTATTACATTATCACTCAGATGGAAAAGTGTGTCTAAGGTTGGTATGTTTGGTAGATGGAATGCATTACTGCATTGTTGATCAAGTGTGATCATACTATAGATTGTGTAATTGTATTACTCAGTTGCTGAGCGTATTGTATAGGTTGTACCTCAATGTCCTGTTTTTGTTAACCTTTTGGAGATATAGCAAGTGGTATACTTTTCGATAGTCAAATGCGACGTAAGAACTGGGATTTGAATGTACGAAACATGTTTCCTGTTGGTTATGTCAGATGGATTGACGGATGGTGATGTTAATTGGCAGCTGGAGAGTCAAGTGAAGGACTCTTATACGAGCTGGTTACTTGAGGTATGTTTTTGAGGACGAAAACTCTTTTAGTGGGGGAGAGTTGTAACACCCTTATATTTTAATTTTTAATTTAAATGGAAATTTAATTAATAATTAGAATTATTGGTCACTTATAGGATTTAATTGGAAAAGGATGGTTTATGGTGTTGGGCCATGTGTGATGTTAAGGAATGAGGGGGTGTTATGTTAGTAAAGGTCTTATTCCAATTAAAGTTTATTTTTTTATAAAATAATAAGAAGTGGGAATAAGGGAAAGGAACGTGAAAAGCAGAGCAGAAGAGATGAGGGATTGGAAAGCTAGCACGTGAAGAGGAGCAATGGAGGGAGAGACCAATCAAGAACTCTTTGGCTAAGGTAAGGGGGGACTCTCCGGTTATCATCTATTATCGTGTTCTTAGATAATAATATTGAGTAGGGATGTTGTTGAGTCAATTGGATTATATGTTAGGTTTAGGGAGGTTATGAATTGACGAAAATTGCATGTATTATTGATTGATTATGTGTTGTTTTGATGTGTGATGATGAATAATAATGCAATTGATGATTAACTGCCTGTATATGATGTTTAGAGTCAGTTTTGGACTCAGATTGGGTGAGATCGCAGGATCTGACGCAGACCTGAAAGTCTGTGAAATCGCCAGTTCGCGCCGCGTCTCCGTGTTGGCTCCGCGAAGGCGTACTTGTTTTCTCGCATCGCGCCGCGAACGTGTTTGTGTGCTTCAGGTCGCGCCGCGAACTTTGGTTGCGCCGCGTGCTGTAGCGTTAGTTGTTTTCTTGGAAAAGTTAAATGATGTGTAACTTTCGAACCGTAGGTCCGTTTTTAGTGCCGTTTCGAGCACGATAAATCTTACGAGATAGTCTACGTGTTTAAATGATGGAATGAGGTGTGAATCCAATTATTTTTAAATATGATTGTATTTCTTGGTGAATAATGTATTGTACATGTATGTGATGAGATGTGTTAAATACATGCTACGTTGAAATATTAATCATGTGACGATTTGTTTAATTGGATGATATATTGTTGACATATATGATGAGATGTAACAATATAAGATGTTGTTTTGAGAAACATTATGATGTGATGAATTGTTGAGAATTGTATGATGTTGATTGATTTGTTTTGGAATGATGTGGATACATGTGTGTTCTTCTTATTGATGACGATGATTGATGTGGACACATGTATGTTCTTTAATGATGATGATGATGATTGATTGTGATTGATTGATGTTAATATATATGAACATACTTGATAATGATGATGATGATGATGTTGATGATGATGATGGTATAAGTATGTTGTATATGTTGCATTCATTCATGTTCATTGATGATACTGTATCCATAAGGGTGTGTTGGATCAGTGAAGGGCATGATTCCCATTGTGTGGAATCTGTGCTGGCAGGGCCGTATCTTGATGATGTTGGATCAGTCATGGGTTATTCCCATTTGATGAGGTAAATCGTGTGCCCATGTGGGGTGTGAGCGATTGAAGGGCAGTATCGTAGAGAGAAGTCCTGCGAATATGATTCACGAATTTTTGTACCACATGCATAGTGTCAGTTCATACATATGCATACTTTTATAACATGATTAGAAGTATTCCAGTGTTATAAATATTAATGATGTGTTGGTTGCGTGTTTTGTTGAATTAATGTTTAGTATGATTGTCTGTTTGAAAGATGTGTTTTGTTGGCCTTGTGTAAATGATGGATGTTCCTGATAATCTGAATATGATGCAATTGGGTGAATGATATAACTATGATCTGTTGTTATTTAAGATGCAATAACATTTTTTAACTGTGATGAGACTCACCCTTACTGTTGACATTTTCAGATTGAGGATAGCTGCTTTCGACTTGGTGAGGATTAGCTCATAAGTCAGTTTAGTTGTTGTGTCGGTGTCATGCTCTGATAGATGTAACACTGGGGACGCGATGTTTTGAGTTTCGATTATAACTCTATTGTTTATTTTATTTGAAGTCTGATACATTAACGATGTAATGTTGACTTGATGATTTGATTCCGCTGTGTAAACATGATTTTTATCTAATGAGTTATAATTTCAGATGTTTCAGTGAATGCATGACATATGCCGAACGTGTGTTTTCTTTTATTTTTGAATTGTGACACCCTTTGCATGTTTACTCTGATTTAATTTTGTTAATTGCCGTGGGGTATTAGAGGGGTGTTACAATACGGGTCCTGTTCCAGTTCTTTGATCCTGAACATCATTGTTTTACATTTCTTGATTACCAGTTAGTACCCACCTTGGAAGAGTTTTCTGAACTGATTGGGTTACCTGTTCGAGATCAATTACCTTTCACTGGTTTAGAAAAGATTCCAAAGCCTGAAATCATTGCTGCTGCCTTACATTTGCGAAAGTTAGAAATCGAGTCCAATTGGGAAACAAAGAGTGGAGTCAAGGGTTTGCTTGCTAAGTTCTTAATGGAAAAGGCTCGATTACTACTAAAAAACAGAAATTACCTAGCTTTTGAAGAAGTTGTGGCTCTTTTGATTTATGGGTTGGTTTTATTCCCTAATCCCGACCAATTCATAAGTGTACACATTATCAACATTTTCTTAACCCGCAACCCGGTACCTATCTTGCTGGGAGACATTCTACATTCCCTACACACTCGTACCATGAAGAAACGAGGAACTCTTATGTGCTGTGTACCACTACTGGCTAGATGGTTTACATTACACCTTCCCCGATCAGTGTTGAGAAACGGACAAAGGATGCAATGGTCTCGCAGGATTATGTCTTTGTCTCATTCAGATATCCGGTGGAACAACTTCTTTCAAAGAGACATCACTATCATTGACCATTGTGGAGAGTACCCTAATGTGCCACTCCTTGGCATCAGGGGAGACATCACTTACAACCCCTCTTTAGCTTTGCGCCAATTTGGATATGCACGAAGAAACGGTCCTCACGACATGATTATCCGTGGCATTATGTTCGACTACGAAGATGATTCCCAAAGACATCGACGAAGGTTTACACATGCGTGGGGCAGTGTCTACAAAATAGAAAGCAAGACTTTAGGACAATGGAACTCTATTCCCATGGAGCCTTACCTCAAATGGGTGTGGGCTCGTGCTCAGAAGCTCATCATGCCATATCCCGCTATTCGACCTGTGACTATTGAGCCAGAAGTCGAAGGGGACGAACCTCGAGTTGTTCTATATCCGGACATGCCGACTGACCTGGAAGAGTTGCAGAAATCTTGAGTTCAACTAAGAGAAGAAAGAGACACCTTCAAAGCACACTGTCAAGATTATGAGAGAAAAGTGTTGGAGCTCACCAGACAACTCCAGGAAGAACAGCAGATCAACACATTCATGGGTGCAAAGAGAAAGCGTCCATGGGAGGCTTGAGGAATCCTTTATTTTCTTTATTTTATTTTGTAAAGAGGCAAAAAAAAAAGAAAAAAGAAAAAAAGAAAAAAGAAATAAATTGTTTGACTAATAAATGTTTGTTTCTCTTTTGTTTTAACAAATCTAAATTCTAAGATCCTTGAAAACATTGCATATGCATTTCATTCATAAACATTGCATAACAGGTTCACATAACAGGTGTCTCATCTCCTTGCTGTTTATTTCAGTTAGAAGGGATGGATTCCGAAACAAGCGTCAAGAATCTCGAAGCACAGAACGCCCAAGTTCAGATAGCAATTTTGGAGCTAGCAAAGGGGCAACAAGAACTGAAAGCCCTGATAATCAAGAAGAAAAAGAAGCCCAAAGGATCTGTAGGCTTAAGTCACCTTGCAAGGAAGGTCAAAATCCCAGTCAAAAAGTCCTAAAAGGCACCGATCCCTGAAATAGTCGTTGAAGGTGATCGAGAAGACAATCACAGCAACCAGGGTTCTGCCAAACCCTCTCTTTCTTCTAACGAAGAAGATTATCATTCCGAAGACGAACAGGGTGATGACAAATACCAGCAGTTGGAAGAACGCATGAAAGCTATGGAGATACAAAAAATACCTGGTTTAGACTTCAAAGATCTTGGACTCGTCTCGGATATTGTTATCCCTCCAAAATTCAAAGTTCCTGTCTTTGCAAAGTATGATGGAGTCTCTTGCCCAAAACTGCATCTAAGGTCCTATGTGAGGAAGATACTACCTCATACAGCAGATAACAAATTGTGGATTCATTTCTTCCAGGAAAGTCTGTCGGGTACACAACTCGAGTGGTACTACCAACTGGAAAGTGCAAAAGTTCACACCTGGGAAGATCCGGCTGCTGCTTTCTACAAACAGTATCAATACAACGCTGACCTTGCACCAACCCGTACTCAACTACGGGGCATGTCTATGGCACCAAAAGAAAGTTTCAAAGGGTATGCACAAAAGTGGAGAGATCTAGCTGGAAGGGTTCAACCACCCTTATCTGATCGCGAGCTGGTCGACATGTTCATGGGTACTTTAACTGGCCCTTTCTACAGTCATTTGCTGGGGAGCTTATCATCAGGTTTCATTGACCTGATATTAACTGGAGAGCGTGTTGAAAGCGGTATTCAAAGTGGAAAAATTCAAATAGGCTCCTCCTCTGGTACTACAAAAAGGCCCATCAGTGGGAGAAATGAAGTCAATACAATGCACAGTCAGAAAAGTCGCAAAAGTGAGCATCACCAATCTGTAGGGGCTGTTCTGATCTCTGCATCCGCACCTCAAAAAGATCAACCGCCAAAGTATACGCGTCGACCAGATGCACCAAGAAGAAACTTCACCAGAATCAATATGCCAATCTCTCAAGCATTTCAGCACTTGTTGAAAGCAAATCTAATCACATTGAATGACCCTCCAAAGAATGTCAACACTTCCTCTCCAAGTTATCGCCCCGATGCAACATGTGCATACCATTCTAACTGTCCAGGACATGACGCAGGTCACTATTGGACCCTGAAAAATAAAATACAAGACATGATAGATGTTGGGGAAATTGAATTCGACCCTCCAGAGACTCCTAATGTCATCACTGCACCTATGCCGAAACACGACAAGACCGTTAATGCTATCATAGACACTGTTTATATCTATGATGTGAGAGAATTGTCAACTCCGCTCCTTGAAGTCAAAAGAAAGCTAATACGAGCTAGTTTCTTTCCAGGTTGTGACCCTGATTGCTTTTATTGTGCACACCTACCCAATGGTTGTGAGAATCTGAAAATAGGAATTCAAAAGTGGATGGATCGTCGTATCATTATGTTTGAGAGGCTCCCTTCTATGGACGATTTATGCAAAGTTTTTTCAAATGGGATGAGAATAGAGGACGTCTCAGTGGTTTCTAACATACCATTGAAAATCCCTACCAAAGCTCCTTTCAAAATTTCTGCTGCACCCAAAGTGGCATCTGTAATCATCACCAGTCCGGCTCCATTTCCATACTCCTCAGACAAAGCAGTCCCGTGGAGTTATGACACTAATGTCTATGTCCATGGAGTTAAGCAAGACACCTCGACTGAAGAGGCCATGAATTTTACTACTCCAACTGTTGATAATATTGTGGGTACTAGTAAGTTTACGAGAAGTGGAAGGATCTTTTCACCAGAAATTTCTCCAAATGTTGCTACTAATCCAGTCCAAGTACCAGTTCATAATCAAGATATCAATGCTCGAGGCAAGGAGCCACTAGTTGAACCAGTTCACGTACCGGTGGAAGTCACTGTTGAAGATACATCGAGGCAAGAAATGGAGGAAATATTGAAGATCATCTGCAAAAGTGATTACAATATTGTCGAACAACTGGGGCACACTGCTTCAAAAATCTCAATGCTGTCTCTGCTAAACTATTCAGAGGCTCATGCCAAGGCTCTGATGAAGTTCCTGAAAGCTGCACATGTACCACAGGAGATTTCAGTCGATCAATTCGAAAATTGTGTTGCCAGTCTAACAACGAATAACGGTCTCGGTTTCTCTGATGCTGATTTAACCCCTGCTGGGAAAAATCACAATAAAGCCCTGCACATCTCTATTGAATGTAACGACACTACTTTGTCTCATGTGCTGGTAGACAACGGTTCCTCTTTGAACGTGTTACCAAAAGCAGTACTGGAAAAACTTGACTTCGAAGGAGTTGTGTTACAACCAAGCGATGTTGTGGTAAGAGCCTTCGACGGGTCAACAAGAACAGTGTACGGAAAAGTGAAGCTCCCAATCAGAGTGGGCTCTCAGATCTTTGATTCTACCTTTTATGTAATGGAAATTCACCCAGCATATTCCTGTTTACTAGGACGCCCTTGGATACATGGGGCAAATGCTGTAACTTCTACCCTGCATCAGAAGTTAAAGTATCCGGTAAAAGGTAAGGTCGTCACAATTTATGGCGAAGAAGAGTATGTGGTTAGCCACCTGAGCAACTACAAGTATGTTGAGATGGATGGAGAATTCATCGAAACTCGCTGCCAATCTTTTGAGGTGGTCCCTCCAGATGTCTCTACTGCCAAACATATTTCTGTTACTCCTGCTACAAAAGTAACTCCAACTATGGCTTCTCTCAAAGATGCCAAAGCTGTGATCGAAGAAAGTGGTTGCACAGTATGGGGACAGCTCCTCGATGTACCTTACAAGTTCGATAAGCTAGGTCTGGGCTATGCTGGTGGAACTCAAAAGAACGATCAAAGTCCTCGTTCTGGAGGATTAATGTCACATTTCATCAGCCAAGGAGTGAATGCTATTGAAGACGATGGAGTGATCTTGAACCATATTATTCAGCAATATCCAAATGAAATTCCACCTGTTTCCGAGGAAGTTTGGGATACTTTGGGAGAACCAAGCGGCGGGTATGATTTTCTAGTAAAGTACACTGCACCTCAGAGTTCTTTTATTGCCATTGAAGACATCGTCCCAACTGGATGGGGTGATCAGTTTGAAGATTGCAAAAGTTTCACAAGTTCCATTACTGAGCAATACCAAAGTCCACCTAGTCCAAAAGAAGTCTGGGATACACTTGGAGAACCAAGTGGTAAGTATGACTTTATGGTGAAGTATTCCGCTCCCCTGAGCTCGCAGATCGCTATTGAAGACATCACCCCAACTGGATGGGACAACCATTTCAAAGACAATATGACATTCACAAGCCCTGTCGCTCCTGAAGAAGTCTGGGAAACACCAAATAATGAGAATGATTTCCTAACACAGTACACTGCTCCCCAGAATGCACAAGTCTCCCTCAAAGACATCATCCCAACTGGATGGGACGATCTTATCGGATATCTCTCTCAGCCTACAGAAGTATCTCAGCCTGGGCTCTCGTATCCAGCAGAGTATCTTGCTCACCCTGAAGGATCAACAGCTCATTTCACCACCAAAGAAATCAATGATGTGGAAGACGAAGAAGACAGCTGCAACTGGAGCAGCTGGGTGTTCCCTACTCATAACAAAGGATTGAACAACTAGGAAGCCGAAGATGTTATCTCCTTCGATCAGGAGTAAATGCAATTTCCTGTTTTCGTTGGTTATATGTTCAAAGATAAAAATGGTTCCTGTACTATCGAACCATGAACTTAAAAGCCAGGTGCCTTGCCCGAAGCACACTGGTCCTTTTTATAAGGGTTTGTCATACCATGATCATGTTCATTCAATAAAATCATGGGACGTTTGCATATTCAAATTTTGTGATCCTTTTTCTTTCTTTGCTTTATTCATTTTCAAATAGCTATGTGTTCTTACACACACCCACATAATAAATGCAGATTCACATTCACTCTGGATCCTGTTCATAACGATTCTGCTATTGCCAGTCATGACTTTGAAAATCCGATCTACCAAACTGAGGACGAAAGTGAGGAAGATTGTGAAGTACCAAGGGAACTTGCAAGGCTATTAGAACAAGAGGAAAAGACTATACAGCCGCATGAAGAACCAATTGAGGTTATCAACTTGGGCAGTGACGAAGAAAAGAAAGAAGTCAAGATAGGGGCTGATTTAAAAGACAGTGTCAAGCAAAGACTGATTCAAATGTTACAAGACTATGTTGAGATATTCGCCTGGTCCTATGAAGATATGCCTGGCCTTGACACGGATATTGTGGTTCATCGCTTGCCAATCAAAGAAGGTAGCACTCCAGTTAAGCAGAAGCTGCGAAGAAGTAGGCCCGATATGTCCAAAAAGATCAAAGACGAGGTTGAAAAGCAATTCAATGCTGGCTTTCTAAAAGTTGTGAGTTATCCTCCATGGATAGCTAACATCGTGCCTGTGCCTAAAAAAGACGGGAAAGTCAGAATGTGTGTAGACTACAGAGATCTGAATCGGGCAAGCCCCAGAGATGATTTCCCTTTACCTCCATCGATGTACTGGTTGACAATACTGCACAATGCAAGGTATTCTCCTTTATGGATGGATTTTCAGGGTACAATCAAATCAAGATGGCACCCGAAGACATGGAAAAAACAACCTTCACGACACCCTGGGGAACCTTTTGTTACAAAGTAATGCCCTTTGGTTTAAAGAATGCAGGAGCAACATATCAGCGCGCAATGGTAGCTCTGTTCCATGATATGATTCATCAGGAAATAAAGGTTTATGTCGATGATATGATTGCAAAGTCCAACACCGAAGAAGAACATCTGGGTCATCTACACAAGCTATTTGACAGACTCAAGAAGTACAGGTTGCGACTGAATCCGAACAAGTGTACCTTTGGAGTAAGATCCGGTAAACTCTTAGGCTTCATCGTCAGTAGTAAGGGTATTGGTGTTGATCCTGCCAAGGTCAAAGCCATTCAAGAAATGCCCATACCCCGTACCGAGAAATAAGTCAGAGGATTCTTGGGACGTCTGAACTACATAGCCAGATTTATTGCTCATATGACTACTACTTGTGTGCCGATCTTCAAACTGTTGAAGAAAGATCAAGTGAAAAGATGGAATGACAAATGCCAATTAGCTTTTGATAATATCAAAGAATATCTCCAAAAACCGCCAATCTTGTTACCACCAGTGGAAGGGAGACCTCTGATAATGTACTTAACAGTGTTAGAAGGTTCAATGGGGTGTGTACTGGGGCAACATGACGAGTCTGGCCGAAAGGAGCATGCAATCTACTATCTTAGCAAAAAGTTTACCGATTGTGAGACAAGATACTCACTACTCGAGAAAACTTGTTGTGCCTTAGCATGGGCGGCTCGCCGACTAAGACAATATATGCTAAACCATACCACTTTCTTGATCTCCAAAATGGATCCTATCAAGTATGTGTTCGAAAAACCTGCTCTCTCTGGAAGAATAACAAGATGGCAAATGATCTTAACAGAGTATGACATCCAGTACACTTCACAAAAAGCGATCAAAGGAAGTGTGGTAGCTGATCATCTGGCTCATCAAGCAGTGGATGATTATCAAGCGTTGAATTTTGACTTCCCAGATGAAGACATTATGCTAGTTACTGACTACGAACAACCAGGACCGGAGGAAGGACCCGAGCCAGGATCCCGATGGACTATGGTTTTTGATGGAGCTTCTAATGCACTTGGCAATGGCATCGGAGCTGTGATCATTTCTCCTGCAGGATGACATACACCATTCACTGCCAGATTATGTTTCAACTGCACTAACAATATAGCCGAATATGAAGCATGTATTCTGGGTCTCAAAGCTGCAATCGATCTAAGAATCAAGTTCCTGGAGGTCTACGGAGACTCGGCGCTTGTAATTTATCAAGTCAAAAAGGAATGGGACACGAAGCACCCGAATCTAATTCCATACAAAGAATATGTGCTGAGTTTGATTCCTTATTTTGAAGAAATCACTTTTGAACATATCCCGCGCGAAGAAAATCAATTGGCTGATGCCTTAGCTACCATGTCATCCATGTTCAAAGTCAGGTGGGACAATGAGGCGCCAATGATCACCATTTACAGACAAAATGAACCAGCCTATTGCAATGAGATTGATACCGAAGGAATGGAAGAAAAACCATGGTTCCATGAAGTAAAAAGATATCTCGAAGTCCAAGAATACCCTGAAGGGGCATCCATTAACGATAGAAAGTTTCTAAAAAGATTTGCTGCCAAATTCTTTCTAAGTAATGGAATCCTGTACAAACGCAACCATGACTCGACTTTGCTTCGTTGTGTGAACAAGACGGAAGCGGAACAGATTATGGAAGATATACACGATGGTGCCTTCGGTACTCATTCAAGTGGACATACAATGGCTAAAAAGATTTTGAGAGCAGGTTATTACTGGTCCACCATGGAGACAGACTGCCATCATCACTCCAGAACTTGTCACAAATGCCAGATACATGCCGACAAAGTACATGTACCTCAAGTCCCGTTAAACGTCCTGACGGCTCCTTGGCCTTTTGCAATGTGGGGTATTGATATGATTGGAGAAATCAAGCCCACTGCCTCCAACGGACATCGTTTTATCCTGGTCGCTATTGACTACTTCACAAAGTGGGTAGAAGCAGCCTCATTTGCTTCAGTCACCAAGAATGTTGTGGCCCGGTTTATCAAGCATAACCTCATTTGTCGGTATGGCATCCCTGAAAGGATCATCACAGACAATGGCACAAATTTAAACAACAGAATGATTACTGAACTCTGCACACAATTCCAGATCAAACATCATAATTCCTCTCCATATCGACCAAAGATGAATGGCGCGGTGGAAGCTGCCAACAAGAACATTAAGAAGATCATCCAGAAAATGAAAGTAACCTACAAAGAATGGCATGAGATGTTACCTTTTTCTCTTCATGGTTATCGCACATCAGCGCGTACTTCAACAGGGGCAACTCCATTTTCCTTAGTCTATGGTATGGAGGCAGTTCTTCCAATTGAAATTCATATTCCTTCCCTAAGGATTATGAAAGAAGCTGATCTAGATGAAGACGATTGGATTCAGACTCGGTTGGACCAGATAAACTTAATTGATGAGAAGAAGCTCGCAGCTATTTGTCATGGTCAGTTGTACCAGAAGCGTATGATCAAAGCCTTCAACAAGAAAGTCAAAAGTCAGGAATACCAAACCGGTGACTTGGTTGTCAAACGTATCATCCTACCACAAGGTGACCCCAGGGGCAAGTGGACTCCCACTTATGAGGGACTGTTTGTAATCAAGAAAGTATTCTCCGGCGGAGCCATATTGCTTACCACTATGGACGGCGAGGATTTCCCACACCCTGTAAATGCGGACATAGTCAAAAAGTACTTCGCTTAAAGAAAAGCTCGCTAAGTTGAAAACCTGAAAGGGCAACTTAAGCAAAAAATGAGCGTCTCGGTGGATTGAAAACCTGAAAGGGCGATCCAGGCAAAAGTTAGAGACTACAAAATAAATAATTATCCCGGTAGGCTGAAAACCTGAAAGGGTAGCCTAGGCAAAAGTTAGGGAATAAAGCGTGCGACTATGTCCCGTTTGGCTACCTACTCACCTTCAAGGTTTAGCACATCAAAGGCACCAATCAGTCCAATCACTTTCTTCCAGCAAGTGAGGGATGAGATACTCAAAGACAGATTGGCAATAGCAGAATTGAAACTTGACTGGATTATTTTCACATAGCTATTCCCCTTTATAAGTACTTTTCAAAGTTTTATGACAATTTCCTACTACTGGATTTTTTGTCTCCTTATACTAATCCGCCTATTATGGCTCTCTTTCAAAATCAATACAGCTCATGCTCAAAATCAGTGTTTCCACTTTTTCTGTTTTGAATACATAAACGTCCCAATGATAATTTTGAATGAACATATGCATATGACTGATGTTTATAAGAAAAACAGGAATAGCATCCAGGTAATGTCCCAATCAGCTGGACATCATCCCGAAACCAACTTCAGAAGAAAAGTTCCCCAACAGAGATGTATTTCTCAGCAAATTCCTCAATGAGATTTTTCTCTCCAATAAAGTGATTTGAGAAATCTTATTCCCCAGCAAGGCTGTTCAAGATCACTATCTCCAGAAAGTGTGATCCTTCACACCAAGGCTTGGTCAAATAGTGCATGAGGAGGATTACGCATCTTTCTCATTCCCATTCAAAAGGCATCAAAATCAGAACTTTCAAATTACCTTCATCCCCAAGCGGTAGTCAAATATCCCTCAACAGAGTACTCTGGTCCGTGAGGAATTTCCCCAGCTGAGTATACTCGAACAAGATAGCAAAAATCATCAACAATCATCAATGCCTTCGTTTCCAAAATAGCAAGCAGGGATTTATTTTCCCAACCAGAAGTTTGATACGCTCTAAATTGCATAAGTCATACATCATACGCATATTCATACATGGCATATAATGTTTCATGACAAACAAATACCTAACATGCACGATTCTCATTTAGTTTGAGAATCTCAACATATACATTACATGCATCATGACATTGCATGTCACTAACTTGATTTTTTCAGGTGGACGAATATCCTCAGCAAAGTTGTTCTCAATCACATGCGGTATTCTCTTGGATTCTATTCAGACAAGCATTCCTCTCAGATATAATCAAACCAAAGATTCATTCTGAAGAAATCTCTTTCTAAATCATCTATTAACGTAAAACAAGCAACACAGATCTAAGTCGATACCTTGGACGGGTCCTTAATGATCTACTTACAGATCTAAGTCGATACCTTGGACGGGTCCTTAATGATCTACTTTCAGATCTAAGTCAATACCTCAGACGGTTCCTTAAAACGATCAACCTTCAAAGATCTAAAGCGGATACCTCAGACGGTTCCACCAACGATCTACCTTCAGATCTAAGTCGATACCTCAGACGGTTCCACAACGATCAATCTTCAAGATCTAAGTCGATACCTCAGACGGTTCCATAATGATCAACCTTCAAAGATCTAAAGCTGATACCTCAGACGGTTTCACGTAGATCAACTTTCAAAATCTAAAGCGGAAAAACTTTGGACAGTTCCGTAACGACCAGCCTCCCAGACTTAAAGCGGTAACCTTGGACGGTTCCGAAACGGTCAACGCAGAGGTTTTCAAATCCTTCATCAAGATATAATCAATAGATTCATTCTGATGAGCAAACCATCAACACATTTGCCAGATGGCATCTGAAAGCCCATCTCAGGTAATGTTTCGATCTGCCAACAACATTTCTCAGACAACACTCAAATGCAATTTCCAACATCACTTCCGGTGGAGGTAAGTGCAAATTTTCAGGGCATCTAAATATTCAATCATCTTCTACCTTCAGATTCCAATCAGTCTCTTCAGGTTTAAGAAGATTGAATAGGGGCAACTGTTATACCCCAAAATTTGCCCGCATCTTTTTCAGAAAGAAGGCAACAGACTTCTGTCTAAAAATTGGGAGTTTCATATAATCTTGGATTTTATTTCACAAATATCCTGATTTTTATGAATACTCGGTTTTTAGAATTTTTCTTATACGGTATTTTGGTTCGCTGTTGAATTTATTCTTACACAAACGCCAATTACTGTTTATCACTTCACACACACTGTTTATTTGAGATTTATTTGCAGATAAATAGTACTGACGCAATTGGTACAAAATTAAATTTTTGCAGGCGCAGAGTCTGGGGATTCAGACTGTACTGGTAACGAGTAAATAATTATTAGTTTTTGTTTCCCACTAATTTTTGTACTATATTCTATTATTTTCAAAATCTTTTCCTTTCTTTTCAAATCTCTTTCTTTCAAAATCAAATCCTAACTTTATTCTATACATCTCTCTTTTCAAACCCTACCATACACTTTCTTTCAAATCCTACTACCACTCAAATTTTCCTTTTTTGTACGGAATCACTTCATTCCCCAACGTCTCTATCCTTCTTTTCACTCTTTAAATACCTCACATTCTTTTCATAAATTCTCACATCAAATTTCAACTCATCTCTCAAATTTCTACCTCATATTCATTTTCTCTTCTTCCCCGGCAAAAATGGCGAAGTGGATGGATACGTGTTTTCTTATGGTCATCACCGTCTTGGTGGTGATCATGTCCTTTTTCTGTCTGCATAGCCCTGAAAAATGCGGACCTGGGTTGTTTACACTCCCGATCATCTATATGTTGTTATTTATAGCATGGGTTTTTAATCGTCATTTTTAAAGTTTGTCGTATCTTTCATTTTCAAATAATGTACCGTTTATTTGTCGTACTGTTCATATATTATGTAATATTTGTACTGTCAGTATTAAATGTCGTACTATCTGTCGTACTGTAGTTTAATTATCCAGATAATATTATGTGTGTTTTCTGCTAATTAAATATTTATTTTTCTGCGCATTAAATATTTTTCAAGGTTATTATCGGTAATTTCGTTCGCGTACAGTGTATTTTTTTTATTTATTATGTTTGTGTTTTTCTAACAACTCATGTAAATAAATTTTCACCATTAACACAACAAAAAACAAAAAGGAAAAATCAACTTTAACTGTTGAATTTTCACTTTAACTGTTACGTTAATGCCTGAACAGCCAGTTGACAGTCAAACCCGCTGACAGCACGATTCTCCGTGTTTTGCACCATCAATCAAATCAATCTTTTGCATTTCAAAATTCCAAGATTTTTGTTCTAGAAGTCTTCTGATAATCACATGATCAGCAGAGACTCAGCACTGCACAAAAATCAAGTACGCTTAACTGTCTCCTACACAAACAGTCCTTAACTAGGGTTTTTGTTTTTTTTCAGGAGAACAAGTTTTTTGAGACCTCAAATGGATTTCATGGACCTCCATATGTCTCAAAGTACCACCATACAAATTTTCAAACTTCAATTCGCTCAGACGTACAGTCAGCAGCTCAAACATTCAACAGACAGTCAAAAATGAATTTTTTGTCAACATCCATATTTTGTCAAAAGATTCATCATTTGATCATTGGTTGATCATAATTCATCAAGAAAAGATCAAAAATCAACAAAACTCTAAGTTTCAAAATTAGGGTTTTCTCCTAAAAAGTCAACTGAACTTTGACCGGCCATAACTCTCTCCTCGTTCATTCAAAAAATTCCAACCAAAGCTTGTTTTGAAGGAAATTCAATTATCTTTCAAATTCAATTGATCCCATGGTCATTGGATTCACCATTTGAAAAATATAAGCTCAGACATTACAGGTCATTTTCAAAGTCAACAAAAAGTGGTTTTTTGTCAAAGGCCATAACATCAAGATAACTTCTCCAAATGAAAAAAGGTTTCCAAAGTGGCTTGTAGAGGACATATTGAGGTTTCTAAAAAGTACAAGAACTCCTTCATATGATCAAAATTGAGGGATTTATGCCTTGTTGAAGTTGGCTAATTTTTGGGAAAATGCATGAAACCAACATTGATCAAAAATGTTTTTTTTTCCAAAAGGGGCCAAGTTACGATGATCCAAACATGATTCTAACAATGTTAAGGGCCTCCCACGACCAACCTAAGGCCCATAACATTTTTATTTCTTTTTTGGTTTAATTTTATTACATTTAAAATTAAATTAAAAAAGAAATGATGCAAGATCATTATCCAAAGCTTTGTCTCTTGTTTGAGTCATCAAGATAGCTTATTTTCTGCAACAAAGAGAAGTACATAGCAGGCCTAGAGCAAGAGGGTGAAGAAAATTCAAAGCCATGGCCAAAGAATTCAAACTTTTTAATATTAAAGAATTCAAAGATTCAAAGATCATCAATGCTTCTTAGCTTAAGTTTGAAGCTCATTCATTGCCTATAAATGAAGTAGCATGCTTCAGCAAGAGAAGGGAGACACAATTTCAGAACCAAATCCATGCTTGTATCATACTTGTAGCAACTTGAAAATTTCAAAGAAATTCAAATTTCGAATTTTGAGTTCAAGCTAGTTTTAATCCAAACTAGGTATTCAAACATCATCTCTGAACTTCATTGAACCTATTCAAATAAATTTTAAGCATCAAAGCCTCACAAATCGAGCCACACAAGCCACAGTTTGTTCAAACATGAATCACCTCGCATCTGATCATACATGCATATTTAGCAAGATGTAATCGCATATTTATGTTTGGTTTGAAGCTCTGGTCGTTTCTGGAGCTTTAATTGAGTTTTAATGGACGTTTGAAGCGTATGCCATTTTAGGGTTTCATGAGCTTGAAATGGGATTTTCGCTAGAGGCAAAATTAGACAAAACTAATGGCATATTTGAACTCAGTGGATCAAGGCTAGTTGATTTCATAGGTCGCGATTTTTTTTGCATGAGTTTACCCCTATTCGCTATTTTGCAGGTTTGAGACTCACTTATTACAGCGTTGGTTTTACAAAAGCGCTGTTAAAAGTGGTGGCGAGAGGTTGAAGATGATGAGGTGTCCTCACCTGAGTGGCCAGGGAGCGCGCGCGTTTTAATTTAAATTTTCTCTGATTCAGTGCTTTGCAGGCGATACACGTGCCATGCTCCTTCGCTTCAGTGGCCATCAGATCATGCCAGTTCCTCAATCCAACGCCCCAGACACGCTAGTCCATGATATGGACTTACTAGCTAGCCACACATGATCCAGATTTAATATATTTTTTACATTTTTCTAATTTATTTATTTTTCTTTGCAAAATTAATTTAAAATAGTTTTAAAAATCAGAAAAATATACAAAAAATATTTTTAAGTTGATAAAATATTGTTTTAATTTTTGACACAAAAATATTTTATTTTTCTTAATAATAAAAATATTTTGTTTAATTAATCAATATATATTCAAATATTTCATTTTAAATATTTCTAAACCATCAAAAAATCAGAAAAAAATATTTTCTTTTTATTATAAGCTAATTTTGTACATATTTAGAATATTTTTCTCTTTAAGTTTAATATATGTGTATAATTATTTGCATAATTATATGTTAATTAACTTAATAATTTCAAAAACAATTTAAAAAATCCCAAAAAAATTAGTTTACTTTTAAAATTAATTAACAAACATTTTGAACATATTTTAGACTTAATTTTTAGGTTTAAATTTTATTTCTCATTTTTCTCATTTAATTAAATTAATTATGCATTAATTCTAATTAGAATCAACCATCTAAAAAATCCAAAAATACTTCCTTTTATCTTATTGCAATTTAAATTCCTAGATAAAGTGTATCGGTTGTCAAAATCATGTAAATAGCGTAGTTTACAATTCCCGCACAATCGATGTAATAGCGTAGATTTACTTTCCGCATTTTACATTCCCGCACTTTAAATTCTGTATATATAAAAACTGCGTGTATGTCAAAGATAAAAACTGAAGCGTTAGATCACTAAACTTAAAAGACAAAAATATCTGAATCAGAACACGATCACACTTGCACCTCTTAGGGTAATCCCTCTGTTACTCTTTTCAAAAATCAATTCTACTGTTTCAAATGCAAATCCAAACTTTTGTTTACATCCGGTCAAAGGAAAATTTTCTAAAAGAAATAGGAAAGGACCTTATAAACTTAGGGTAGATCTCCTAATTGCTTGCTCAAATCAAAACAACAAATGTCTCACATCTTCATTGTTTTTCAAAACAAAACTTTCAAAAAAAGACAACATTTTGTATATATCCAAACAAGGATCATTACGAAATTAAAGATCTTTTTTTCAAAACATCTTTTCGAGAGATAAAACACTTTGTATACATCCGCACAAGGATCATTACAAAGTTAATTTACAAAGGTATTTTAAAACCACATACAAGCATTTCAAGGCAAGACAAATGATTCAAACAAGTGAGCTAAGCAATTAAGAGCCCATGGATAACCATGGATACAAAGGGGTGCTAATACATTCTCTTTGTATAACCTACCCCCGAACCCAAAATCTCTTAAAGGTCTTTTTCTGTTTCTTTTATAAACCTTTCCTTAATTGGATAAAATAAAAGTCGGTGGCGACTCTCTGATTTTCAAAACTCAAAAACAAAAGAAGAGTCAGTTCGTATCTCTCACGAGATATAAAAAACCGAGGGCGACAGAACTGGCGACTCTGCTGGGGATATTCAAAAAACAAAATGTTTTCAAAAGGGATTACCTTAGAGTGTAGATCACTTCGATGTTTTCAATTGCTTGTCTTGATTGTTCTATTTTTTCAAAGGTTTGTTTGGGTATTTGCTTGTGTGAAAGATTCTAACCCGAATCTCGAGATACCTTAAGTATGTGACAATAGACCAAGGAAACTGTACGGCATGTATCGATACGGTTAATCTGGTGGTCACCGTTAGTGCGACACTTTGGTTTATACTAATATCCCTTGAAAACGATCAAGGAGTATGTTAGGCTTCCGAAATGTCATTAAACACTAATTTGTCTTAGAATCTTTAGTTGAACTTGACTTGTGGCCTATTAAGTGACTAGCTTTGAAATTGATCGAAGTTAGTTATCCTCGAGGAATGTTTTGATCGGCCGTCCGAGTGCCGTATTGAGATGTTGTCTCCAAGGATCATAGAACCCGAATACTATTTTAAGACAGGTTTTAACCAACTCAACTTCAGTGGGGAGGGTATCACCTATCAACCTCATGCAAGCCTTTAAACCTAAGGCTATTGTTTGATTTGTTTGTGTTTGCCACATGTTTGACATCATGACATCATAAGCATCATAAACATATCATTTTCTCACTAATCATTTCAAGGATCAAAGAGTTTACCTTTGTTCTATTGTTGCAGTTAATGGCTTCCGTTACCAGAGATTATGTCCGGATCAACATTTCAACAGTACCATCTGAACTTAAGGACTTACTATCAGAATTTCCCAGAAATGCTCAATTCACTGAAAAGCACGGTCACCTACTCCATTTGGTTACCTCAAAATTTGAAGAAGACATGATACGGGTCCTGTTCCAGTTCTTTGATCCCGAACATCATTGTTTTACATTTCCTGATTACCAGTTAGTACCCACCTTGGAAGAGTTTTCTGAACTGATTGGGTTACCTGTTCGAGATCAATTACCTTTCACTGGTTTAGAAAAGATTCCAAAGCCTGAAATCATTGCTGCTGCCTTACATTTGCGAAAGTCAGAAATCGAGTCCAATTGGGAAACAAAGAGTGGAGTCAAGGGTTTGCTTGCTAAGTTCTTAATGGAAAAGGCTCGATTACTACTAAAAAACAGAAATTACCTAGCTTTTGAAGAAGTTGTGGCTCTTTTGATTTATGGGTTGGTTTTATTCCCTAATCCCGACTAATTCATAAGTGTACACATTATCAACATTTTCTTAACCCGCAACCCGGTACCTATCTTGCTGGGAGACATTCTACATTCCCTACACACTCGTACCATGAAGAAACGAGGAACTCTTATGTGCTGTGTACCACAACTGGCTAGATGGTTTACATTACACCTTCCCCGATCAGTGTTGAGAAACGAACAAAGGATGCAATGGTCTCGCAGGATTATGTCTTTGTCTCATTCAGATATCCGGTGGAACAACTTCTTTCAAAGAGACATCACTATCATTGACCATTGTGGAGAGTACCCTAATGTGCCACTCCTTGGCATCAGGGGAGACATCACTTACAACCCCTCTTTAGCTTTGCGCCAATTTGGATATGCACGAAGAAACGGTCCTCACGACATGATTATCCGTGGCATTGTGTTCGACTACGAAGATGATTCCCAAAGACATCGACGAAGGTTTACACATGCGTGGGCAGTGTCTACAAAATAGAAAGCAAGACTTTAGGACAATGGAACTCTATTCCCATGGAGCCTTACCTCAAATGGGTGCGGGCTCGTGCTCAGAAGCTCATCATGCCATATCCCGCTATTCTACCTGTGACTATTGAGCCAGAAGTCGAAGGGGACGAACCTCGAGTTGTTCTATATCCGGACATGCCGACTGACCTGGAAGAGTTGCAGAAATCTTGGGTTCAACTAAGAGAAGAAAGAGACACCTTCAAAGCACACTGTCAAGATTATGAGAGAAAAGTGTTGGAGCTCACCAGACAACTCCAGGAAGAACAGCAGATCAACACATTCCTGGGTGCAAAGAGAAAGCGTCCATGGGAGGCTTGAGGAATCCTTTATTTTCTTTATTTTATTTTGTAAAGAGGCAAAAAAAAAAAAGAAAAAAAAAAGAAAAAAGAAAAAGAAAAAAATTGTTTGACTAATAAATGTTTGTTTCTCTTTTGTTTTAACAAATCTAAATTCTAAGATCCTTGAAAACATTGCATATGCATTTCATTCATAAACATTGCATAACAGGTTCACATAACAGGTGTCTCATCTCCTCGCTGTTTATTTCAGTTAGAAGGGATGGATTCCGAAACAAGCGTCAAGAATCTCGAAGCACAGAACGCCCAAGTTCAGATAGCAATTCTGGAGCTAGCAAAGGGGCAACAAGAACTGAAAGCCCTGATAATCAAGAAGAAAAAGAAGCCCAAAGGATCTGTAGGCTTAAGTCACCTTGCAAGGAAGGTCAAAATCCCAGTCAAAAAGTCCAAAAAGGCACCGATCCCTGAAATAGTCGGTGAAGGTGATCGAGAAGACAATCACAGCAACCAGGGTTCTGCCAAACCCTCTCTTTCTTCTAACGAAGAAGATTATCATTCCGAAGACGAACAGGGTGATGACAAATACCAGCAGTTGGAAGAACGCATGAAAGCTATGGAGATACAAAAAATACCTGGTTTAGACTTCAAAGATCTTGGACTCGTCTCGGATATTGTTATCCCTCTAAAATTCAAAGTTCCTGTCTTTGCAAAGTATGATGGAGTCTCTTGCCCAAAACTGCATCTAAGGTCCTATGTGAGGAAGATACTACCTCATACAGCAGATAACAAATTGTGGATTCATTTCTTCCAGGAAAGTCTGTCGGGTACACAACTCGAGTGGTACTACCAACTGGAAAGTGCAAAAGTTCACACCTGGGAAGATCCGGCTGCTGCTTTCTACAAACAATATCAATACAACGCTGACCTTGCACCAACCCGTACTCAACTACGGGGCATGTCTATGGCACCAAAAGAAAGTTTCAAAGGGTATGCACAAAAGTGGAGAGATCTAGCTGGAAGGCTTCAACCACCCTTATCTGATCGCGAGCTGATCGACATGTTCATGGGTACTTTAACTGGCCCTTTCTACAGTCTTTTGCTGGGGAGCTCATCATCAGGTTTCACTGACCTGATATTAACTGGAGAGCGTGTTGAAAGCGGTATTCAAAGTGGAAAAATTCAAATAGGCTCCTCCTCTGGTACTATAAAAAGGCCTATCAGTGGGAGAAATGAAGTCAATACAATGCACAGTCAGAAAAGTCGCAAAAGTGAGCATCACCAATCTGTAGGGGCTGTTCTGATCTCTGCATCCGCACCTCAAAAAGATCAACCGCCAAAGTATACGCGTCGACCAGATGCACCAAGAAGAAACTTCACCAGAATCAATATGCCAATCTCTCAAGCATTTCAGCACTTGTTGAAAGCAAATCTGATCACATTGAAAGACCCTCCAAATAATGTCAACACTTCCTCTCCAAGTTATCGCCCTGATGCAACATGTGCATACCATTCTAACTGTCCAGGACATGACGCAGGTCACTGTTGGGCCCTGAAAAATAAAATACAAGACATGATAGATGCTGGGGAAATTGAATTCGACCCTCCAGAGACTCCAAATGTCATCACTGCACCTATGCCGAAACACGACAAGACCGTTAATGCTATCATAGACACTGTTTATATCTATGATGTGAGAGAATTGTCAACTCCGTTCCTTGAAGTCAAAAGAAAGCTAATACGAGCTGGTTTCTTTCCAGGTTGTGACCCTGATTGCTTTTATTGTGCACACCTACCCAATGGTTGTGAGAATCTGAAAATAGGAATTCAAAAGTGGATGGATCGTCGTATCATTATGTTTGAGAGGCTCCCTTCCATGGACGATTTATGCGAAGTTTTTTCAAATGGGATGAGAATAGAGGACATCTCATTGGTTTCTAACATACCATTGAAAGTCCCTACCAAAGCTCCTTTCAAAATTTCTGCTGCACCCAAAGTGGCATCTGTAATCATCACCAGTCCGGCTCCATTTCCATACTCCTCAGACAAAGCTGTCCCATGGAGTTATGACACTAATGTCTATGTCCATGGAGTTAAGCAAGACACCTCGATTGAAGAGGCCATGAATTTTACTACTCCAACTGTTGATAATATTGTGGGTACTAGTGAGATTACGAGAAGTGGAAGGATCTTTTCACCAGAAATTTCTCCAAATGTTGCTACTAATCCAGTCCAAGTACCAGTTCATAATCAAGATATCAATGCTCGAGGCAAGGAGCCACTAGTTGAACCAGTTCACGTACCGGTGGAAGTCACTGTTGAAGATACATCGAGGCAAGAAATGGAGGAAATATTGAAGATCATCTGCAAAAGTGATTACAATATTGTCGAACAACTGGGGCACACTGCTTCAAAAATCTCAATGCTGTCTCTGCTAAAGTATTCAGAGGCTCATGCCAAGGTCCTGATGAAGTTCCTGAAAGCTGCACATGTACCACAGGAGATTTCAGTCGATCAATTCGAAAATTGTGTTGCCAGTCTAACAATCACTACGCCAAATTTGGCTTTTAACAGCACACCTACGAAAGCGTTTTTGCCCAAAAGCGCTTTGGTAGGTTTGGCTAAAAACAATTAAAAATCACGCTAGAAAAGCGCTCTTATAGGGGGGGGGTAATGAAAGCGCTTTCTAAAAGCGCTCTTATAGGGGGTGGGTATGAAAGCGCTTTCTAAAAGCGCTCTTATAGGGGGTGGGTATGAAAGCGCTTTCTAAAAGCGCTCTTATAGGGGGTGGGTACGAAAGCGCTTTCTAAAAGCGCTCTTATAGTGGGTGGGTACGAAAGCGCTTTTAGTAATAAAGTGCTGGTATAAAGGGGCATATGAAAGCGCTTCTGAAAAGCGCTCTGGTAGCCCTTTTTAAAATTTTCATAAAACTAAAACACGCTATTTTATTCAGAAACACAAAACATATCCGTACATCGTCTTCTTCTTCCTCGCTCACGTACTCTCTGCTTCCTCGCTCTCACTCCCTCTGCCGTGGTCTCAGCCACTCCTCCGTCCCTCCGTCGTCGTCTCACTCTCACTCCCAAACCAACTAGCCGCCGCTGCCGCCGCCGCTGCTACGCCGTTCTGTGGGATTTTAGGGTTTTCTTGGTCAAAATCAACATCTTCTTGCTGCTTCTGTTCAGGTAAAGTCTTCCCACTATGTTGCTCAGTCTTTGTAAATAGAAACATTTCTGGTTTGTAAATAGAAACATGTTGCTCACTCTTTGCTTTCCGATACACACTACCTATGAGTTTCTTTCATCGATTCTAAATTGTATAACTGTAATCAATGTTTCTGGGTTGGTCTTCCATATGAATTGCAGTGTTATAATTATATATTTGAATTTAGTCTTCCAAGTAGTTTTTTTGTTCTAAATTCTAAGGCTGACAGTACTGATATGTTGTATAATTGTATGGATATTTTTCTTCATTTCATAACTTCTACTAATTGTATGGATAATTTTGTTCTAACTTCTAAGGCTGACACTGATATGTTGTGTAATATTAACTCTTGTCTTCGCAAAATAGTAGTTTTCTAAAATTAAATTTGAATAGAAGCTTAAACCATCATTAGTCCATCATCTAAAGATTCAAATAGTAAATCTATTAATCTAGAATGAGAAGATGGTAATGTAAAAAAGAACACTCTTAAAGGAGTGTTCTTAAAGCATTATTTTAACGTAGTATCTAAATGAAAAGCTAGTAATGTCAACTGTTGAAGATATAATATTTAATGAAGATTTTAGATGAAAGGAGTGTTGTTTAATTGTCAATCATAATTAGTATGAAGCTATAGTTATAGAGTCATAAGAGAGAGGCCAAACTAAGAATTTACATAAGTGTTATGAATTTGAGAATTCCGACAAGTCACGAATTAGAAAAGAAATTATGTCTTATAATTATGGCAATGTGGGGTACATAAAAATAAATTACATGTTCCTCAAAAGGTATTATTATGAGGAAAGATAGGAAGACAATGTGAATAAAAATGATAGAGGTATAGATGTATATCTTGTTTCTAGTGATAATTCCTTAAACCTTATATGTCAAGGTTAAACTTGGAAAGGATGAACCTTATATGTCAAGGTTAAATATCTTGTAGTTTATGTTATCATGCATTAGTTACATGAGTTTTGTTTGGTACAGTGGATATTTGTATTTAACTGCATCGTGTGTGTGTGTTTAATTTTACAGTTACTTTGAAGTCTCTGGTTTCTACTTGTACAATGCCGATTCAAACCTACCCATCTCCCACATCAAGTCTAACTCAGGTTACTATCCCTTTCTTCTTGCTTATAGTTTGTTATTTTCTGCTTATAGTTTATTGTTTATGGTTCTATTTAATATCAATTTAGTGTCTCTCAACCAGTTTTTTGGTTTGTGGACTTATATTACCTTGAAATAAGGTAATGTCTTCTTTAAGAAATCGGGTATTCTGATTAGGTATTCTGATTAGGTATTCTATTATGATGATAGCTATTTATTATCTTGATAGAATTCCTTAGTACCTGATAGAGAAACCAAGAAGCATTTGTTTAGCTTAATTAAGACATGGATAAGACATGGATGAATTCAAACCGATTGTCGAAAGAGTACGAGAAAGGGGTATGGGAATTCGTTGAGTTTGCGGTTGCGCACTCCGAAGACCCGCTTCGAATGCCGTATCCTTGCCTGGGTTGCTGTTATGGGGGTAAGGTTGACGGGAATAAGTTGGCATCCCATTTACTACGGTTTGGAATTGATAGAAGTTATACATGTTGGACAATGCATGGTGAGAAAAGTAACGGGAATGCTGAGTCGAGTTGTAATAGGAAGTATGCTTCAAACGACGATTGCACAGACACATACGATTGCGATCGAGTCGAAGAGATTGCAGAAGCGCTTGAAGAAGATCTTGCGGATTGTCCCAAAATGTTTGAGAGGTTGGTAAGCGATGCAGAGAAACCGTTGTATGATGGTTGTTCAAAATTCACAAGATTGTCTGCGGTGTTAAAGTTGTACAACTTAAAGGCGGACAATGGATGATCGGATAAAAGTTTCACAGAGTTATTAGCCCTTATGAAAGATATGCTACCAAAGGATAATGTTCTTCCCAATCGAACGTATGAAGCCAAAAAGATGTTGTCCTCTATTGGCATGAGCTATGATAAGATACATGCATGTCCAAACGATTGCGTTTTGTTTCGAAACGAGTATGCAGCGTTGAATGAGTGTCCTAAATGTGGTGCCCCTCGATATAAGAAAAAGTTGTCTCTTGCTAAAGTCTTATGGTATTCTCCTATAACTCTGAGATTTAGACGCATGTATCGTAGTGAGACCGATTCAAGACACTTGACTTGGCATGCAGATGAAAGAATTATTGATGGAAAGTTGCGACATTCGGCAGACTCACCATAATGGATGAAAGTTGATACTGATTATCCTGAATTTGGAAAAGAAGCAAGAAACCTTCGGTTGTCATTGTCTACTGATGGAATGAACCCGCATGGTATTCAAAGTATCTCGCATAGCACATGGCCTGTGATTCTTATGATTTATAACCTACCTCCTTGGCTATGTATGAAGCGTAAGTACATGATGTTATCTATGCTAATTTCTGGGCCTAAACAACCAGGGAATGACATAGACGTATACTTGGCACCGTTAATCAAAGATTTAAAGTTTTTATGGGAGAACGGTGTGGAAGTTTACGATGGGTATAGGAAGGAAAGTTTCAACTTGAGGGCGATGTTGTTTGGAACAATTAATGATTTTCCAGCATACGGAAATCTATCCGGGTACAGCAATAAAGGTCAAAAGGCGTGTCCTGTTTGTGAAGATGAAACCGATACGACACGATTGGAGCTTTGTCAGAAGAATGTCTTTCTCGGCCATCGTAGATTCTTAAATTCTAATCATCACTACCGTGGATGGAGAAAAGCATTCAATGGAAAGGCCGAACATCGTACAGCCCCGCCTTTTTTGTCAGGTGATCAAATTTTTGAAAAGGTGAAAGATGTGAGCACTCACCGATACGACACGATTGGAGCTTTGTCAGAAGAATGTCTTTCTCGACCATCGTAGATTCTTAAATTCTAATCATCACTACCGTGGGTGGAGAAAAGCATTCAATGGAAAGGCCGAACATCGTACAGCCCCGCCTTTTTTGTCAGGTGATCAAATTTTTGAAAAGGTGAAAGATGTGAGCACTCAGTTTGGCAAGCCTTTTGCACATTCACTTGTCAAGGGTGGGTGGAAGAAGAAGTCAATTTTTTTTGAACTTCCATATTGGAAGTCGTTGTACGTAAGACATTTCCTGGATGTTATGCATATTGAAAAAAATGTATTTGACAGCGTCATAGGTACGTTACTCAATATACAAGGAAAGTCTAAGGATGGCCTCAACATAAGGAAGGACATGGTAAACATGGGAATGAGAACTGAATTGGGACCCGTGACGAAAGAAAAACGAACATATCTGCCACCTGCTGTTTACACTCTATCTAGAAAGGAGAAGAAAACATTGTGTAAGTTCCTTAGTGAAGTTAAAGTTCCAGAAGGCTACTCTTCAGATATTAGAAGACTTGTGTCCATGAAAGACCTCAAGTTAAAGAGTTTGAAGACGCATGATTGCCATGTTATAATGGAACACTTTTTACCAATAGGTATACGTTCTATTCTGCCAGAAAAAGTAAGAAGCGCAATAACTAAGCTGTGTTTCTTCTTCAGGTCAATTTGCAGTAAGGTGGTCGATCCCGCGAACTTACCAACATTGCAAAAAGAGATAGTTGTTACTTTATGTGATCTTGAAATGTATTTTCCTCCCTCGTTTTTTGACATAATGGTTCATCTAGTCGTTCATCTTGTGAAAGAGACACAATTGTGCGGACCAGCTTATATGAGATGGATGTACCCTGCTGAACGTTATATGAAAATATTAAAAGGGTACGTGAAAAACAAAAGTCGACCGGAGGGTTGTATTGCCGAACGATACATTGTTGAAGAAGCGGTTGAGTTTTGTACTGAATATCTGTCAAATGTTCAATCAATTGGACTCCCCAAATCTCATATTGTCAAAAAAAAAGAAGGAAAAAGGCTAATTGGAAATAAAGTTGTGACAATATCAATGGTCGAACGGGATCAAGCGCACTTGTATGTTCTGCACAATGAGATTGAGGTTGAGCCGTATGTTGAAATGCACAAGGTTGTTCTCCGAGATTTAAATCCAAATAGAAATGTGAACTGGATAGTACGAGAGCACAATCGAAGTTTCATACCGTGGTTTAGGGATCATATTTATTCAAAGTATCATTCAGATCCTGCTTCAGTAACAGAAAGGTTGAGATGTTTAGCCTATGGTCCAAGTGTAATTGTGCTTTCTTATAGCGCATACGCAATTAATGGATACACATTTTATACCAAAGAACAGGATGATAAAAGTACTATGCAAAATAGTGGTGTTACCTTGGTAGCTGAAGCAATGCACATATCAAGTGCGAATGACTTAAATCCGAAATTTGCAAATTTGTCATATTTTGGGGTTATCGAACGCATTTTGGTGTTTGATTACGCGAAGTTTCAGATTCCTGTATTTGGTTGCAAGTGGGTTGAAAATAAGAGTGGCATACGAATGGATAAGTCAAGATTTTTGCAAGTGGATCTCAATAGGGTAGGGTACAAAGATGAGCCTTTCATTCTAGCCTCTCAAGCTAAACAAGTGTTCTATGTCAATGATCCGACAAGTACAAAATGGTCTATAGTGCTTTTATCTAACAAAATAGTTGATGAAAACATTGAAGATCAAGGTGATATTGGTGTTGGCATTGAATCTTGTACAAGAAACGATCAAAATGAGAATGAATCTTGTACTAGAAATGATCATAATGAGGGTATTTGGATCAATCCAACCGTCCGCGTTGTTAAGAGACGCGTAGAACACAATCCTACCAAGAAAAGAAAGAGACGTTAGTGATAGAGGTAATAGTATACATATTCCGACTAATTTGCTTTATTCAATTTGTACCGATTGTTTTATTCAATAGTATAGTACTTATTCAATTTTGGTGCATATTCTCGTTTTGTACATAACTTTTGAACCATGTATCCGTTTGTTGACTTCTTTACATGTAACTATACTATTTTGACGATTCCGGAGCTGCTCATGCACTTATCTTTACATTTCGGGACTGTTTTTTTATCGGTTTTGCTTCTGCCCGTAATCAAAAGTCGGGCTTAGGGTCTGAATTTCGGAAAACCGACTTTATTTTTGAGTCCGTGGGGACGTTTTACCATAGCCATGTAAATTTCGTTCAATTCCAACAACTTTCTTTTTTGACGCTTATTTTGATTTGTACCGATTTCGTTTCCGATTTACTTGTACATGCATGGTTTGACTTCCATTTGACTTGTATAGATTGTTAGCTTATTAATAGTGTACTAATGTGCTTTAGTTTGTTTGATACAGGTTCAATGGCTCCGGATAGAGATGCTCCACCTGAAAACTCACAAGAAAACTCACAAGAAAGAGATGCTCAAGAAAGAGATGCTTCGGATACAAATGCTCCACCTGATACTGAAGCAAAAGAAGTTGCACGAGGCATCACCATTATGAAGGGAATCATTCGACATAGAGACCAAGGATTAGTATACCATTTGGATTGGAATTCTGAAAAACAAGCAATTGGTCCTAATTCTGCAAAGTTGACAAGCTATATTGGTACACTTGTTCGTATGCATATTCCGGTCTCCATAGCTAAATGGAATCTGAAAAGCGAAGAGTTGGATGCGAAAAAAAAAGCGATTTGGGACGAGCTTCAGGTATATATCATATATGGTTAATTGTTGTTATTATCTTGACGATAAATTGTTTAAATTACTTATACTAACACACTATGCATATGTTTTTTTGCAGAGGACTTTTGAGATACCAGATGATCGTAGACGCTACATACTTAGTTTGGCCGGCAAAAGATATAGAGGGTGGAAAGCTTTTTTGACAAACACCTATCTTAAGGATAAAGATGGAAACTTTCTTGAAGAGGCACCGGGACGGCCAAAAAAGTATGAGATCTTCATTGATGAAAAAGATTGGGCTGAGTTTGTAAAGCAAAGAGATGAAGATTTTCGGAAAAGGAGTGCCACGAATAGTGCGAGAGCATCCAAACCCGCGTATCCATACAAAAAAGGGCGTTTGGGATATGCACGCTTAGAGGATAAAATTGTAAGTAAATAGAAATACGTTTTAATTAATTGTCTAAATGTGCATGTTTTATTTGACGATTTTATCATTTGTGTCAATGCATAGTTAGAGGAGACTAAAAGTGAGGAAACTTCACTTCCTGTACATGTGTTGTGGAAGGAAGCTCGTGTGGGCAAGAATCAAGTTGTCGATCCCGATGTTCAGAGAGTTTATACTGAATGTGTAAGTATAATACTGTGTCTTTAATTAAATCAAATTTTTTTTAATATATAAATGATTTTTTATCTCCACTAATAATTATTGAAATGTAAATGAATTACAGGAGACCTTGTCGCAATCGGTATCCACCGGTGAGGGGAGCGTACTTAGTAGAGCACTAGATACTCTTGAGTATCCCGGTCGGGTGAGGGGTAAGGGTCATGGTGTGACTCCAACCTCTTTTTACAAGAGTCCTAGGAGAAGTGTTGCAAAAGTTGCAGGAATTGCAAGCACAAGTCTCTGAATTGCAAAGAGATAAAGATATGTATATGAGAGAAAAGTGCAACACTTCATCGGTGAAAGAAACTATTGATAAGGCTAGTATCAACTGTCAAAGGAAATTTCCCGAGGTAATTATAAATTTTTTTCCTTACAAATTGTTCTATTTTATTAATGATAATGACTTTATATTTACTATTGGTTTAGGGCATTTCATCTTGCCAACTATACTTATCGTCACCGAATTATCGACTAGTTGGCAAGGGAAAAGTGCACAACACTTTGGGAGATTTACTTCACCATAGACCGCTCCCGGATGGACACCTGAAAGTATCGGTGGATGTTGTATTAGATCATGATGCGATGCTACCGGTACCTGACATGGTCTCAGAGACGACATTGCTGCGAGATGCAATAGGATCATTTGTTGCATGGCCCTCGGAGCTCATTACCATTAGTGATGAGGTATATTGAAAATGATTATGAATCATTTAGTTTTCGAATGTCAATTCTAAACCGTTTATTAATTATTTTTTACATTTTAATTTTAGACTGCTCCTATAAAACCCGCAATTAAGTGTAAAGGGATTTTATAGGAGGAGGAGTCTGTTGCATCACTAAAAGAGGTACATTTAAAGTGTTAATATATAATCTGAATCTAAATCTGCATGATTTTATATTTTACCTAACTTATATGATTTTTAGGCATCCGCTCGGGAATCACAACAAGTGACGCAGCAAGTTCGTAGCGTACCACCCACTGGTCCTCCGAAGATAGCGGCAAAAAAAGGCGGTGCTTTTGTGCCTCGATACCGACGACGCTCGCAACAATGGTTGATATGTCCGATTTGAAGGATGGTGGTTTACGTGAAATCAATATGGATGAAAGTGTCTTCGGTATTGAATTCAAGTCACATATTGCAATTGATGACTTGGAAGAGATTTTTACGCATGAACAACTAGGCGTCGGTAATATGCACTCATACATCCGGTAATATTCACTCATCCGATATATTATTTAATTAGTCCCACAATATAATTTATTTACACATTTCATTGAAAATAATCTAATGTTTATTATGTTTTTATTTAAGGTTGTTGTATGACAGAGTGTTGCGCGGGACTGTATTGTCTAACAGATTCCGTTTCGTGTCTTCCGCCCATTGCAACGGAATGGCAATTGCTTCGGAACCGGAATCAGTTAGACAGCTCTTAGTCGATAGATTCATGTCCACCGGCAATTCAGAAAGTCTGCATCTTTGGGCGTATAATACCCGACCAGTAGGGTTAGTTTCTCATTCTTGGTTCATCTAATCTCTGTTTCTTTTGTGTATAGCAAAATTTTCATATAACCTATTGTTTTAATTTATAGAGCACACTGGTTGTTGCTTGCTATCAACCCTATAAGAGAAGTCGTGTATTATCTGAATTCGGTAAATGGTGACTGGACCAATTATCCGGCTATGAAGGAAATCGTTGATTTGTAAGTGGGATCGTTCTAAATATTCGTGTATATTTATATATTTACTTATTTGTGGGATTGATCTAAACATATGCTTTTATATATTTGTTAATTAGATCAATACAAGTGTTCCGAAGTCAACGGGACGCACAGGTATCCCGGACTAAATCAAACAACATTACTTGGATCAAAGTGCAGGTACATTATTTTTCACAATTTTGCTTATAATATTTATGCTACTTGATAAAACAAGACAACTATAAAATCTTATTTGTTTTTCTATGTAGTGTCCGCAACAGCGAAACAGTTCAGATTGCGGATACTTTGTTTTGAGGTTTATGAAAGAAATCCTTCAGGCGAATCAATTAGAGATTCCGCTCACGGTATGAATTTATAACTGAAGATAATTTCATATAATTTATTACATTTAACTAAATATATCATTCATATTATGTTTTTGTTTTGTAGTACCTTGACGAATTCCGTGCTGCTGGGTACCCGAGACTTAAGTTGGAAGAAATCAAAGAGGATTTGTGTCACTTTTATATTAAGCAATTTTTCATGTAGGATTTGTGTCGATTTGAACTATAAGATTATTGATGTTGTAATGATGTATATATATAATTTTGGATATTATAATGGTATTATATTAGTATATATATATATTGTCTTACTGATGGCTGAAATTATATCGTCGAAAATATATTACAGGTCGAAAATATTACAGGTTGAAAACATATTACAGGTCAAAAATATTACAGGTCGACTGGGAGGATTAAATTACAGGCTGCACATTAAAATACCTCATTTAGCAACGACAGCGCTGTGGTGTCGTTTTCTTTTACCTCCCCGTTTCACTTGGGAGGACGGCACGCTAAACCCTTCACGCGAAATTTGGAAGGAGAATGCGCCCGTGGCGGGATGAATTTTATTTCAGTTCTTCCTACGATATCACACGAACTTTCTTATTGGTCCTACGAGTAGGAAAGGGAAAAAAAGATCTCAACTAAACCCTAGGAGTTTGCTAAGTGTGGGGATTTCACCTAGACTAGAAATTCTGGAGTCCGGGGGGTCGGTTATACATAGGGAAGTGTTTAAACACCCTACATATCTGTAGTACTCTACAGGAACCTTCTCTGTATCATTGTGTTTGTGTTTGCTGCTAATGATTGGGAAAGTTTCTCCTTTGTGTTAGGAGAAGGAATTGAATTGATTTTAAAAGACAGACTGACAGACAAACTGACTATTTTTGGTATTTTATTAGCTCGCTGAGATTCCTTGTGAACCTCATGCCTACATATCCCTAGTGGAAGTCAGAGCTTAATGTAGTTCGGGGAACTAACTAGGGAAATTAATGTTTTTGGGTGCCTTGCTTGAAGCTCAAGGTTGAAGCTTGGAATTAAATCTCTGTTTATAGTAAAGAGACATGAAATTATCCCTACAGAGAGGTATTAGTACTATTCTACCACAAACATTTTGAAAGAGTGACAAAATAACTGGATTCATTTCATTCAAGAGGGGGACCTTACTTGTGTGTGCAAGTATGCCAGTCAGATGCCTCTTAAATGAAAGAAAGATGCTCGTCCAAATTAGGGAAAGTGTACAAGTCTGGGGATGTGCCAGAGCATGTCTTTCAGAGTCCTAAATGGGAGACTTTGATTGAAATTGAAATTGAAATGTTTGTTTGTTTGAATGTGGTAGAGTAGTAAAAATATCTCTCTATGGAGATAAGCTATGTCTATCTACTGTATAAAAGATTTGACTTTAGCTGGCTTGTATGAGGCCCAAGCTTGAGGCTTTTTGATTGATTAATTGATATTATTGACTCTGGGAGATGACTCCATTGAGGATTAATTACAGGGTATTTTAGTGTTCTGTACAAAGCCCAGAATTGAGGCTGACTCTATTTGGAGAGTGTTTATTTGATGGATTTTATTTGGTGTTCTGTACAAAGCCCAGAATTGAGGCTGACTCTACTGAGGGAGACTCTATTTATGTGCCTTGTACAAAGCCCAAGGTTGTGGCTGACTCTAGCTATGAAAAACATTATTTTCTGCCTTGTACAAAGCCCAAGGTTGTGGCGGACTCTTAAATAAATGAATTGAGTATGGATGACTATATGGGGAAAGATCCTAAGTGTTAGGAATCTTTGACACATGAAAGATATGGTTTATCTGCCTTGTACAAAGCCCGAGGTTGTGGCTACTGAGTGATGAAGGACTCACTGGGGAGACTCTATTATCTGCCTTGTACAATGCCCGAGGTTGAGGCTAACTGTTGACAGGGGAGTTTTATTGTTTGGGTGCCTTGTATGAAGCCCAAGGTTGAGGCTAACTGTTTTTGTTGGTTTTGACTCTACTGAAGAGGTTTTATTTATTAAAAGACTGTTTTTCTTTGGTAGCCAACCCTTTCCAGGGATTTTGACTCAGCTGGTGAATTTGTCTGTTAAAAGACTGACTTTATCATGTTTTTTGGAGGCTGACCCTTTCCAGGGATTTTGACTCTTTGGGGAAATTATCTCCTAAGAGAATAAAATTATTTATTGATTTAATTTTGGAGGCTAACCCTTTCCAGGGGTTTTGACATTTTAGAATGAAGGAATGTGTGGAAGCTAACCCTTTCCAGGGATTTTATTTTAGACAGATGTTGGAGGCTAACCCTTTCCAGGGATTTTATTTTAGACAGATGTTGGAGGCTAACCCTTTCCAGGGATTTTGTTAAATGAATGGCAGAAAGATTATCTAGTGGAGACTTCTTGTTTAAAGCCCAAGATGAAGGCTGACTCAATGCTGAGGATGATCAAACATGGATCCTAGACTCTGCTAAGGAAGATTGATGAAGATAAGGGTGACAGAGACTGTCCATGTCTCTCATTCCAAAAGGTGTACTCAATGCAAAATTGAGACAAACTTAGCTTGTTTAAAAGTCTGGTTTAAATTGGAAGAAACTCACCAGGGTAAGCTAAAAGGTGACTAAAGACCTGTTCCTATGTTTATAAGAAACCTGATGGGTCCTTGTATACAAGCTCAAGAGGAAGCTGGAAATGCTTTTAAGAAGCCTGTGGGTCCTTGTACAAAGCCCAAGAGGAGGCTAGTCGAGGGTCCTTGTTATAGCACAAGAGAAAGCTATGTAGTTTTGAACTTATTTTGGCTCTAAGCAAATGGGTAAGAGGTTTCACCGGGAATAATTCCTCTTTGGGTGGATGTGTCCTATTATTTTTGGATTCTAAGGTTTTTTGCCAAGATGTTTCACCGGGAATAATTCATCTTGGGGGTTTGAACTACAGATCTCTAATTAGGAAAGAGCCTTCACCGGGAAGACATTCTCAATCCTAGGCCATATTCCTATAATATATATATAGTTTAACTGTCCTAAGGTTTATACTCAAACACAGTTCTAAACTAATATATGCATAGTTTATATTTGACAGTAATTTAAATAAAGACTGTAAATTGAAAGCTTGTAAAGCCTAACCTGGATGGAGTGGAGGCCATTGAAGAAGTATGTACAGAGCCTCAACAGTATTTTTGTTGTTTTGTTGATAACAGTTGAATATATATGATAAACAGTTAATGGTTTTTGAAAACAGAAGAAGTGAAGATGGACAAAGGTCACATAGGTATCTGAAGAGTTTCACCGGGAATAATGCCCTTCAAATACCAGAAGAATCTTTTGAAAACAGAAAGAAGATTTTGAAAATACAGTTTTGAAAACAAGCTAAGAAGAGAAGGTTTTTGGGACTTACACTCTATTAGAGGCCCAGTACTTTACAGTACTGGTTATAACAGAAATTTGAAAATGATTTGGAATGATATGAGGTTTTGTTGTTTGAAAACCTTAATCATTTGATTTAATCAGAGATTGAAAACAGTTTTGAGAATTGACAAAAGTCAACTTAATTAAAGTAAAAATAAAGATTTTTACTTAATTAAGACCTAAACAATTAGGGTTTTATCATAAAATTATTCACACAAATAATTAGGTTAAAACAAAATGGAAACATATATTTAAAGTATTTAATAAAACACTTAAAACATACTATTTTATACCTAATAAAAATATATGAATTAAATAATATTTTTATGATTTTTTTTGATTATACATAAAATAGGTATATTAAATAACAAGTGTGTGAAAAATGAAGTGAAAATGATTTAATTTGATAGGTTAAATAATTGTGTGAAGTTGTGAAGAAATTTAGTGTGAAAAGTGATAAAAAATATGATTTTGTCACCTAGAGGGGTTGAACTCACGCCCTTTAGGTCACATACCCAAAACCAAACCACTGGGCCAGCACGCGCTCAGTGTTAGTAACTTGCATTCAATTCATTATATTTTCAAACAAGTAGTAAAACCATGAAAAAATAAAAGGAACAAAAAGTCTGGGGCGAGGGGGATTCGAACCCCAGACTTGTGGCATGAGGAGACTAAGAGCGCATGTGTGGCCACTAGGGCAAGTTGTTCAGTCGTTAATAACACGCATACCATTCAAAATAAAATAAACTCTCCCCTGAGAATTCAAATTTGCGCGCCACCACCATCTTCGTCTTCAACCTCAAGCTCCATGATTTTGAATTTCTGAACTCACTCGTTTCTCAACCATTTGCAATGATGTAAACATGAAACTTGCTCTAAATTCACTCACGATTCTAAATATGTAACTAACATGAACTATCATTAACTACATCTAACTAATTTACCAGAAATCGTGAAGAACCCTAAAATTTCAAAATTAAATTAAATGACTATACTGAAAGATAAATGGATGATGATAGAGGGTTTTCAATCCTCTGATGATGCTGAACAAGATAGAATCGAGCTATTTCACAAAGAGTACTTAAATTAAAGAGAGGGAGTTCAGAAACTTACCTCTGAAACTGAAGGTCGTGAGGATGATTGAGAGCAACTGAGCTTGAATGAATGATCTCAATAGCTTCCCTGAGACTCAATGATGCTAACTGGATGCTTATTGTAGCCTGAATCCTTCTGAATTGTTCTATGGACCTCCCTCGATTTCAGCTTCAAGTGAACATGGAGGTTGTTGAATTTGGAGTTACAGATGAGCTGCAGCCATCTGGTTAGCTTCACTATGACCTGAGGAGTGTGTCTGGATGATTGGCTTGGCTTGAAACCTCCTGAATCACTCCATGGACCTCCAACTGCAAATGCTCCAAAGTGAGAGCAACAATGGTGTTCCTCCACTTACAGAAGTGATCCAGGTGCTTGGATCACCTCAAATGACCTCCCTTGAGATGTTAGAATGCTCACTTCCCAAAGATAAGCTCTGGTTTGAAGAAATCGATTCTTCTTGCCAAAGAACTTTGAAAAACAATGAACAAGAGAAGAGAAAGAGAAAGCAAGTAATATGGTTGCTTTGGTGTGTTTTTGAATGAGGAATGCATCTGTATTTATAGGCAAATGGATCAGTATAGCTGCAGAGGAGTGAGCTTCCTTAGTGAAGTTGATTTGCTTTCTTAGCCATGAAGAAATTCAAAGAATATCCCAAGTGCAATGATGAGCTCTTTGATACCACTCCCTAGCCATCGGTTTTGCTTGATCTTAGGGGACCAAATTGCTGCAGAAATGAGCTCCAATTGGTTGGGAGAAGATTCCTTTGATGAATCACCAATTTGTCATAAATTCAAAAATGCAATCATTACATAATCACATGCCTTTGTTTTTGGAATCTTCTCTAATCCTTATGCAATGATGAAAATGGATGTATGGCATGGTTTCAGATGTGTTATGGGTCGTGTAGCATCCATAAGAGAGGTTATTTGCACAAAATTTGCAAAGTCCAATTTGCACATGACCTATAATTTTACTTCATGAGGCCAACTTTGAACAAGCATAACTCTTAGCTCAAATTGAATTTGGAGAAGGTTGAACACAATTTGGAAAGCCCTAAACATCTACTTCAATTCATTAGTTTATGTCTTCTTCAGAATCATTTGGGAAATTTGTGAAAAATGAGCCCAAAGTTGGATGAAAACTAGGTTAAAATACTTAGAAAAATTTCTAAGTGTTTATGACCTAAACTTCAAAATTTCCAAAACTTCATAAATGGTTGATCTTTTGAAAAAAGTTCCTTTGTAAGATGTTGTTTTATTTTGCAAGATCTACAACTTTCATGTTGGAAGTTTTTTTGAGTTGTGTAGGTGAAATTTTGAGTTCTCACCATGCCTTCAAAAACCCTAATTCCCGACTTTTCGCTCCTTGATGAATTTCTTTGAATTTCTTTGGCCAAATGACTTTGACATCCATATATTGATGATATTGATCTTTGAAAGTCATTTTTTGACCAAAAACCTTAAAAGTCAATGATGATCCTTCACAGTTGACTTTTTCCTGACAAAGTGAATTTTTGGGCTTTTGTGTAAAAATAAGATCTTCTCCCCAAATGGATGATATAAATGGATTATATGGAGGTAGTAGAGATCCTTGAATCATGTCTTGAGTTTTGGATTCATGCCCTGATTAAAAGTCAACCATCTTGGTGAATTAGGTCAAAACCCTAATTTGTCGACCATGTGAAAATAATGACTGTAGACTTTGAATTGAGGTGTAATGTCCAGTGGATCTTGTCATATGAGTTATTTGAAGATGATTGATGTCTTTGAATGGTTCCCTGGGGCTTTTTAGGGTTTCCCAAATGTGATCCCTGATTTCAGTCCTTGATAGGCTCAAAACCCTAGTCTGGTGACCTGAGTAAACCTGTACTCATATGACTGGATGTCTAATCAATCATAGATGAGAAAAGTGAAGTTTTTTGAGCCCCATGATTGTATTAGAGACTAGTCTTTGTATTGATTGATCCTTTGCCTGAGCTTTCTTGTCTTTGAGCATCCTCGATTAGGTATCAGATGGAGAAATGACTGCTCTGGGTACTTGTCTTGACCTGATAAAAAATCCTGAAGATATGTCATCTCAGGGGGGTCAAAAATTAGGGTATGACAGATGCCCCTATTTAAGTTTCTTTTATCTGGAGGGAGAGAGATTGAGATCTCGATCTCTCCTGCGTAAAAGAGACTTAAATATCAAAGAATGCCCGAATTTTGGGCGCTCCTGAGATGTTGTAATTGATAAAATCTTTGCATGATTTGATCCCGTTGTCGCACTTGGCGGGGGATGAGGAGACAAACTCCTGTAGAAATACTTGATGTGGATTCTGGAGAATGGATGGCAATGTAGGATGCGCAATCCATCTTCTTTAACTAAGTGTTGATACTTAGAAAAAGGTAAACAACCTCCTCTCGTTCCGGATGTCCAAATCTCGAAACTGGTCTTAGTTGCGTTTGGACAATATCCCAGATAAAGAGAAAATCTCCAAAGGTCTGTTTCCTCATCAAACTTCTTACCAGCGCTTGGAGGTAAGATGCCATTTGACGGTAATAAAGAAACTTCACCATCTTTCCTTTTGACTTGACGTCTTTGAAAGAATGTCATATGGCCTCATGATCTTTTGAGGGGCTAATGACTTTGTTTGAAGGCGGACGAACTGTTTTCGGGGTGAAGACTGCCATTCGTCAACTGATGCCTGGGGAATCAACGAACTATTTTCCTAAGAGGAAAACTGCCATTCCTCGACTCTGTGGGGAGTTAAGCATCCCGGAAACAGACAAACTGTTTGAAGAAACTGCCCTTTGTCGATCTCTTGAGTATTTAGCAGACAAACTGTCTTTTCTTGGGAAAAGACTGCCATTTGCCAATTGCTAGGGGAGCAAACTGTCTTCTACTGGGAGAGACTGCCATTTGTCGACCCTGTCATGAAAGAAAGTGAGCAAACTGTCTTCTGCTGAAAGAGACTGCCATTTGCTGACTTTGTTATGATAGAAAGTGAGCAAACTGTCTTCTGCTGAAAGAGACTGCCATTTGCTGACTTTGTTGTGATAGAAAGTGAGCAAACTGTCTTCTGCTGAAAGAGACTGCCATTTGCTGACTTTGTTATGATAGAAAGTGAGCAAACTGTCTTCTGCTGAAAGAGACTGCCATTTGCTGACTTTGTTGTGATAGAAAGTGAGCAAACTGTCTTCTGCTGAAAGAGACTGCCATTTGCTGACTTTGTTGTGATAGAAAGTGAGCAAACTGTCTTCTGCTGAAAGAGACTGCCATTTGCTGACTTTGTTGGGGATCATGAACTATCTTCTGGATGAAGACTACCATTCACTGATTCTGTTGGGGAATCATTTGTCGATCTGCTGGGAGATTCTGAATTTTTTTTTTTTTTGACAAGAAGTGGCATCACTTGACCCTGCTGGGGAAATACCAAACCTGTAGGGAATTCCAAAATGTGAAGCAGACTATCTTATCTGAAGAAGATTGTCGAGCGTTGCTCTGCAGGAGATTCTCAGTTGAGGGATTCCAAAAGTGAACAAACTATCTCTTTGAGGGAGACCACCATTTATTGACTTGCTTGGGGAAACCTCTCTACATGGATCGTTGTCTTGAAGGAAAAAGTTTCTCCAGGACTTGCAGGGGAAACTTGAGTTCATGCCCTCGTGACTCGGGCATTCTCATGATTAAAAGCCTAATTCGACTATGCAGTTGTAATGTAATGTATGCATGAATATTATGACAATTATAAAATGTAAAGTGAATGTGAATAGAATTGTCGCGGATGTAAAATCCTAAGGATACGACTTGAATTCTTGTTGATCAGAAGATGTCCTCTTCTTGGAGTTCGAATTCTGTTGGGAATATCTGGTTACCAGTTGTCCGCTGTCCGAAGTAAATAATATGAATTGAAGTGAAGATCCGTCATCGGGAGATGTTCGCAAAGCGACCTCATGGGGAAATCTTGGTTCCCGGAGTCTCAACCGTTCTCGGAGCAACTGTTCGCATTCTTCCTACTGTTTGCAAACCTCAGAAAGAAATTTCACCCTTATTTTTGTAAGTAAATTCATTTTTATTTTATGAAAACATTTGTTTCAAGAAATTGACTGTTTAAATTTAAAATGCATTTCAAGAAACTGAATAAGACTAGATTGCAAAGGAAAAGCACAAGGCTCAAATTATTATATATGGAATGGTAATCAGCCAAATGCTTGATTCCATGGAGTATTTACAAAGTTGGAAATTAATTGGTAATTTTTGGGAAAAGGGCTACGATGAAACGTGACGATCGTTATCTTTCCCTTCCACTCCGAGTTGCGCTGTATTCGCGCTTCGTAGAAAATGACCTACTGCTAATGAACACTCCGCTATGGATTTTGAATGATCAAGTTTGTCCTGAACACAGTTACTTGCCATATATCCCTAACTTTTGCGTAAACTACCCCTTTCGGGTTTTAAGTTTACCGGGATTGATTACTTATTTTTTTATGTCTCTAACTTTTGCCTGAATCGCCCTTTCGGGTTTTCGATTCACCGAGACGCTCTTTTTTGCCTAAGTCGCTCTTTGCGAGTTTTCAACTTAGCGAGCTGTTATTTTAATTATTTAGGCGAAGTATTTCTTGACTGCGTCGACGTTCACAGGACGGGTGAATTCTTCTCCATCCATAGTCGTGAGTATTAAGGCTCCTCCTGAGAAAGCTCTCTCGACCACGTAGGGGCCGTCATAATTGGGAGTCCATTTCCCTCTCGAATCTGTGAGAAAAGATTGAATCTTTTTTAGTACAAGGTCGCCTTCTTTGATTGTGCGAAGTCGAACCTTTTTGTCGAAAGCTTTCTTCATTCTTTGTTGGTATAGCTGTCCGTGGCATAAAGCTGTCATGCGCTTTTCTTCGATTAAGTTCAATTCATCGAATCTGCTTTGACACCACTCGGCTTCTGTTAATTTTGCCTCCATTAAAACTCTCATTGATGGAATCTCAACCTCTATAGGTAGGACTGCCTCCATGCCATATACAAGGGAGAAAGGAGTTGCCCCAGTCGAAGTACGTACTGATGTACGGTAACCGTGAAGAGCAAACGGGAGCATTTCATGCCAATCTTTGTAAGTAATGACCATCTTCTGAATGATTTTCTTGATGTTTTTGTTAGCTGCTTCTACAGCTCCATTCATCTTTGGTCTGTAAGGAGATGAGTTGTGATGTTCGATCTTGAATTCTTCACAAAGTTCCTTCATCATTTTGTTATTCAAATTTGACCCATTGTCAGTGATTATCTTGCTAGGAATGCCGTAGCGACAGATGATGTGATTCTTGATAAACCTGACGACAACTTGTCTTGTAACGTTTGCATATGAAGCTGCTTCAACCCATTTGGTGAAATAGTCTATGGCTACCAAGATGAAGCGATGTCCGTTGGACGCTTTTGGTTCGATCATTCCAATCATGTCGATTCCCCACATGGAGAAAGGCCAAGGGGAAGAGAGTATGTTGAGCAGAGATGGTGG